>NW_009647856.1:5263052-5313222 GCF_000708025.1 Charadrius vociferus | reverse complement strand
GACTTCTGTCAGGCTGTGGGAATTTGTAAAATTTCTGTTCATGCTAATGTTAATTCCTACTTAATGTTCAAACATGCCAAGCAGAGCTTGGTACTTGCATTTCTAGGAGGTAGCCAATAGGTCACCGTCCTTTGCATGATAGACCTCCAACAGAAAGCAAGCCAAATCCAATCAAACTGAAGTCTGGATCACAAAAAGTAAGATTTTTTTGCAAAACTGTAAGGGTTAGATACTTGCTTAATAATAATAAATAAAAAAAAAAACCAACAGTGAAGTGTGATAGTTTTTCTTATATGCCTTTAAGAGAAGGGCTTCTATGTCAGAGCCCATGATTTCATGTGTCATAAATCTTCAAAAAGTAAAGATGTGAAGGATCGTAATTGGCCTTCTTATCCTATACCCTGCACTGAAAAAGACAAGCAATGTGTAGTGAGGCCACCTCTAATAGATGTTTGCTTTAAGATCTCCAAGAAAGAAAATTCTGCAACCCATCGAGGTAACCTGTTCTAGTGCTTCCTTACATTTTTAGTTAGAAAGGCTTTCCTAGTATCTTACCTAAATCTTTGTTGATGTAAATTAAGCCAATTATTTCTTCTTTGACCCCTACTGAACTCTCTGAACAATCGATCGCTCTTCTTTACATACTTTGTTATTACTGTAAAAACAACAACTACTGGAAGATTGTTATCACGTCTTCATTTAATCTTTTATAGATTAAATAAATCTAATTATTTTAACCTTTTGTTTTAGGATGTGCTTCCTAAACCTTTTATTGTTCCTCAGTCTCCTTTGGACTTTCTTTAGTTTGTCTTAGTTTTTCTTATATTCTGATGCAGAAGATCTTTACAGATAAAAAAGTTTGATATATACAATTCTTCTAATAACAAATTTCACATTGCAATATGCCTTTTTAAAAATCGTATAAAATTTTGCTTCTTACTCTATTTGTGTTTTGCTGTATTCCATCAGATTTGATACTGCTTTGTGCCAGCATAAGCGTATTTTTATCTCCATGATGGATTTCTTACTTTCAAATGTAGCATCTTTCTTTTTTTAATTAATTTTTATTTGCTGATTTCAAACCAAATCTCCGGTTTACTAAGATCACTGTGTATTTTGACGTCTGAAAATCCTGTTTCACAGATGAAATGCCTTCAGATACCTCTGTAAAGCACTGCTATCCTGAATACAGCTTCATTTGAAGGACCTTTTTTATTGAGATTCTGGATCAGGCCCAGGTATGAAGTCATTACATGGTCAAGTATACATCAGTCTGCCACAACAGTGTTTCAAACACACGTACTGGCACTTTCTGTGTGTGGGAAACAGGATGAAGAGGAAGAACTTAAAAATACTTAGACTGACATTTCTACTTTTCCATAATACTTTTCTAGAGTTTCTATATTTCCTTTTTTGTTGATATATGTAAATGGACTTGTGCACCCAACTTTTATGTGCCCACACACTGTCTGTTTAGGTTTTTGCACATTTCTGACATACAACAGTCCTTCTCCAGTAATTGTTCAGGTCTTTGTTTTGGCTGCTCAAGTGGTCTCTTACACATAACTAATATTTTTGCATGTGGTCCTTTTTTCTCTCCCCGCAATTATCCATTTAGACTAATGGGCACTTGAAAGTGAATTATATTTGAAACCAATGGAACTCAATATGGATGACTCAGTATTATGTTAATTTAGCTCTTGAGTCCTTTTATATGTTGTCCAGGTCCATTCAGGTTTAAGAGTGAAGAACAAAAGCTTTTTTTGTTGCCATGTTTACATGAGTTTTCCTTTTTTTTTATTGAACTATAGTGGTTAATATTTATGTTTAATGAAGGCTTAACTGGAGGTGACACCTAATGTTGGCTTCATTAAGCTTGAAAGCTATCCTAGAAGCAAATAAATACTAGCATCCTGGCTAAGGGAGAAACTAAATAAAATAACAGTGATGAATTACGAAAAAAAAGGGAGAAAATATCTTTCACACATCACAGGGTTTTCTCCAGATTTATGATAAAACTGAAAAGCACTTTGAAGACGGGAAATTGCAAACGCAGAAACTGTGTCTTCGTATCTCCAATATGTGTCTCCACATGCTTCAAATGAATGTGACTGATAGAAGTGTTACCAAAAAACTGCATCCAAGAAACAAAAAAGGGACAGCAGAACTTTTAAATGTGTGATTCCTTTTCATGTCATTAAGGCAAGAAATGTATTTTCTTTTTCCTTTTCTCTCCCTTTCTCTCTGGCTTTTGAAACTTTTCCGTAGACATAGTGCTCTGGAGGCAAGCTTAACCTTTGGGGTGTTTTATCATTCTTAAGCATCTGACTAGGAAAGGAGAGTGATGTATCTTCTCTCTTTAAATGTCAAAAAGTCATGAGTCGTCATCTCAATGTATCATCTCTGTTTCTGAAGACACAGGGGAGGTTTCTTTCTGAATGTTTTTCTAGAAAATCTGTGCAAAAAGACTGGTTTAAAAGCAATAAGATATACTTACTCTGATAATGGAAGACAGACAGTTTTGATAACTTTAACAGTTACAAGTTTGATGGACAGTTTTGCCTTCTAAAAGATCCTGATTTTCAGAAAATTCTATATCAAAACAAATAAATCCACTTCCAGACAGCTAAAATTAAACATGCAAAATTGAAGCACTGACAATCTGAAGCTGCATTCAAACTCCTTCCCTTAGATACCAGGTTTCAGTCATATCCCATCTGCTGCCAAGGTCTTAAGGCCCATAGTATCTCCGATCAAAATCACTGTTCATGGGACAAGTTTCCTTTGATGGCATCACTGGTTTCTTATCAGCTGAAGAATTTTACCAAGGAATTAATCAACAGGATGACATTCAGCATAAGATTCTTGGCAGCCTGGAATGAGGGAAATAACTGTGGAATAGGAACTACATCCAAATTTTTATTTCATTTGATTTAGATTAATAAAATTATATCGATAATTTTGATCAATATTATTTTGATTGTTTATTATTTTGGTTATACATTCCTTATATGTTAATCTTTTTTATTATTATTTTAATTATATTTTTATTTATTTATCTATCAATTTTTTATGCTAGTGACAGCACCTAAGTTTGTATCAAAGTGTGTACCAAATAATAAGAAACCCTTATAATGGAAAAACAAATCCTTGTTGATTGACTAATCTATTTGTTATGAAGTAGAAGGTACTACATTTGTCTTTGCTGGACTAAATGAAGATGGTCTTTGTTATTGTCAGCAACCTGAGCAATCAAAGAATCAAATGCAAAAGCTGTGAGTAGGAAGCTGCAGACACTAGTTAGCAATGCAAAGTAGAATGACACATGTAAATTAAAGTGCATACAGTATTTTTCAAGCCCTAAATCAAATTTGTCAGGATAAAAAAGGTGAGGAAAAAAATCAGACCAGCTCAAATCCCGCCTTCTGAATTGATTTGAGAATCACGAGGCTTGAATCTTATTTTAGGTCACTGAAACTTACACAACTGAAGGGCAAAATACAAATCTCATCACCTGTGCATCCTAAAGCCTAGAAAGGGGGAATCCAGGCTCACCTGTGATGTTTCACAATGACTCAGATCTACTTTACTGCTCCCAAGGCCACTATCATATTACTGCACAGGGTCTATACCTTCGATGAGAGTCTGTGATGAATGGAGAGCTGATAGATATGAGCTAAAAGACAGCTGACACAAGGCAGCATGTCAGCTACTCCATCCAACTGGAATTCTTCACACCATCTTTTAAGTGGGCACCTGGAATATGTACGGTAGTAACAATCCTCTCCAGAATCAACTGAAATAGTCTTGATTTGGTCCTAAGTGATCATGGTGTTTGTTGTAGTCTCTTCAGTCACAAAGTTGTCAAATTACTTTGACTCATATTTTGCTCAGTGATCTGTCCAGTGTTGATTTTGGTGAAAGAATAATAATAAACTAAGGTTTAAACATATTGGAATTGACCTTCTGGTTGGTTAGTCATAGTTTCTAGTTCTAGTTTCCAGATGGTTTGCATTTGTTTTGTCTTGCTCACTATTGATATCAAAAGTTGCTTAACCAAAGAACTACTCTGATTTTTGTTGTAGACATATCTATTTACCCTGAAGTCTCTTTAGTCTAACCTCAGCATAGAGAGTATTAATGACATTTATTTTAAATCACCTTCATATTATCAATGAAATTTCAAATGATTATTGGTTCTGATGTTTCCCCAGTGCAAGAAAAACATAGCAAATCTAATTTACTTGCTCAGATTTTTTTTATGATGCTCATTTAGAACTATTTTGATATAAAAGTCCTGGAGGCAGTCCTACTCATAATCGCATGTATGGGACTTTGTTACCTCTTCTACTGTGAAGCAGACTGAATTCTAATGATATTATGATATTTTTTTTTGGTGTCACTGACCTATATAAGTCCTGTGTTATTTTTCTACCCATTAAATGAAGAGAAGATTTTCCCATTTCTATATGATGCAGCAACAGCTTTGGAGCTTGCAGGATTGGAGTACTCATACTACTTATCTTTACAATGGATATTTGCTGAATTTCTATGATCATTAAATCTCTGCTTTGAACCTCCAGAATCTTGAACACGATTTTCCATTAAGCATGTGAATGGATTTCTGTCTGTTGGATTTATTTTAAGAGTACAGCAATTGAGGGAATGACATAAAGTGAAGAAGCAAAGATAAGCAAGGAACAAATTACAGCAGGTTGGAGGAGTGTGCAGAGAGAAGTTTTAAACCACAAAGTGGCAGCACTAATGCATCAAGAGGGGAAAGGAACTTAAGACAAATACCTTGGATGGGTGGGAGGTGTCTGGAAGCACTTGTGAATGATGGTAGACAGCATATTGTGTGTGGGTGTCTACTGTGATCTGCTTCCCCCCAGCAACACACGAACTGTACCTAGTCTCAAAGTCATATTTCCTCATAGTTATAGCTCTTCTATATGATCTTTATTTTTATGCTCCATGCCCTCCTGAAATGTTACATTTGAAATGGTTTATGGTCTCTCCTGAACATTTTATTCCTAGAAAGATATCAACAAACTACAGGGAATTTCAAGAGGAGTGAGAAAGAAAAGCTGTAGAGCTGATCTGCAGTGAAAGAAAATATGCAGAAGCGGTAATGATGGCTAATTGTGATAACAGTGAAAGCTGCCCATTGCCCAGCAGGAGCTTCAACACATGTCCTTAGAAAGAACCCTAATCATAGTTCTTTTTTAGGAGACATTCTGATTTGTGTAATACTATGTTTGGATACTTGCCAAGATATGGAAAGGGGTCAGAAGAATGGCTTTAGTCTCTATTGCCAGAGCTTAGAAAGAGGAGAAGGGAGGAGATAAACTGTTTTAAATGAAATGTTAAAGGTTCCTCGAAAAGAAATAAAATGTTGAACAAAGATAATTTAAGAAAAATTCCTCAATTTTTAATGTGGAAATGGTGTATGTAAAATTACAGCCAGATTAATGAAGGTCAGCTGGATAAAATGAACCCTAAACTCCAACCCTGCAGCAGAATTTTCAGGTTTTGCTGTCTCACACTCATATATCATTTAGGCCAATGAATCTGATCAACATTTACCCTGGTGTCACTGAGATCACATTTTGAGGACAATGGTAGAATTGAAGAGGAGATTAGATCACAGTTTGACTAACTGAACCTCTGTTATCACTGATGTTGTGTTGGAGAGAAAGGCCCACTGTCAGAAATCAAAGTGGCTCTGGGTGAGTGGCTGTGAGGGGAAACTTGTTTTCCATTTGTATGTTGAGAAACTCAGATCTGGAAGTGAGTGAAGCATGATGACTAGAAGATAGCAAATAGCAAACCTCATTTTTTTGTAGATTTACTATTTAGAGTAGGTACTAAAATCCAGCACTGATAATTATAACTGTTCAAATCTTTATTGCTTAGACATTTAGGTCCATGCACTTAGAAATCGATAGTGAACTCATATGCTTCAGCTTCAGAGTATCCAAATAGAAACCAAGAAGTCTTCATAAAGTAAGGAGCACCTAATCTCAGAACATTAAATCACAGCAAGATGTTTTGATTTGGGCACTCAAACCTTGCAGTATTCATAAAGCTCTCAACAAAATTGGTAATATAGGCTTTACTCATACCTAACAATAGGTTCCCACAGTTATCTTTGTGCTGTTTATACTTACAGGGCTACAGTTACACTGATCCTCAAAATATAGATGGTGTTCTATATTATAAAACATAATTTACTAACAAGGATTTAGGAAAAAAAATAATTAATTTTTAATGGATTAACTATTACATCAGGTGATATAACTAACATCAAAATATAGCAAGAAACTGGCTCTGTTCTTCTGATTTCATATCTGAAAGTGCCACTAGTTTGCTGAGGATAATTAACTTGTACTTGCAACCACAGAAAGCAGCAGACAGTAGGTTGGCTCTACTGATTCTTCCAAACTCTGCTTTCACTACCAGTCAGTTTCTAAGCCTTTCTTTTAGTATTTCTTCAAATCTTGAGTTCAAGTTCCATTGGTGCCTATCAAACAAAATGACATTTCTGGGCAAAACTTATTAAAGCAGTCATTTAGCACTGTCATCATATATTAGAGAATGAATTTTAATTTGTCAGGTAGCAAACCTGCTTAGAAAGATAATAACGCAATGGGTATGGAAAACAATTTGTGTTAAATGATGTACCTAAACACATGACTATATATCACTTTAGGACTGGGAGCTTTGCTCCTTTATGGAGCTTTAACTCCCCAATAGATGCAGTCCGTGGCTTGGCAGGTTGTGCATATCAATGTGTAGGACACTTGGATGTCAAAAACAATTAGCTGTAACAATCAGCCAGTCAGCAATCTTGAACACCTTCCAGCTTTGCTCCATTTATGGTCATCAGTAAATACAGCAGTGTTCTTAAAGCTGTTTTCATTTATTTTTTCTGCCAGCTAGTGCCAGGCAACTTAATGGAGCCTCCCAACATTGCTCCCCTATGGAAATGATTTGAATCAACACTATTTTTTTTTCCTCCAGCATAAAATATTCCTTCTCTGTTTCATAATCCTTTTGCTTCATGAGCAAAACAGCTTCATAGTAAACAAGGAGAGGGCCCTTGTGATCACTACTATCATTTACTTGGATTTGTTTGTGCATCTTTTCAAATAAATACTTCTATTAAAGCGGGGAGGGGGGAGAAAATCTGGTTCTACAGCTGCTGGTCCTCAGTTCATCCTCAGGAGAAAACTAATGGTTTCCAGATAAATACTACAACTGTTGAACTTCTGAAGTGAAACATGCTTCAGCCTGGTGCTTACAACTTGAACCGGGATTTGAGCATAGTAATTTTTCTAATAGCAAATGAATGCTTTTTTTCTGTGTCACTCCCCTTTTTTTTTTCTTTCCAGTTCTTTCAGGAAAAATTACATTTTCCATCCATAAGCATGAATGTTTTCCAAAGAATCTTGACAGCTGTAATAATAAAAAAAAAGACAACAACAGCAACAACAATCAACAAAAAAACCACCCCACTGACCTTATGGAAAAAACACTGAGCTGTGGGAGAGAAATCCTATAGCTCGTGTCCTGCCTTTCACATGGCACTTCAGGAAAATGGCTTAATGTCTCCAGTTCTCTATCTGTATGGGCTCAGCAAATATCTTTTGCTATATGGATACACAGCAACTAATATTCTTATCACTGCTGCTCTATTCTGTTACAGTTCAGATAAAAGTATCATTATAAGGTTCTAATAGCGTTTAATACAAAATCAATTTTATATGCAAGTTACATTTATTCCAAGAAAACAAATGGAAGGAGAAAATATCTATGAATTTTCTGCTTATCTGGACAAGACTTTTATTAGCCGTTTCCTTGGTAACTTTTTTGCAAGAAACCTTTAAAGATAATTTTGCGTTTGGGAGTAGAGAATCTTGAAATAAGACAAAGGCTATTGACAAGTCTTAATACAAAGGCATAATGTGTCCCAAGAAAGCATTCATGCTGTAGCCTTTATGTCTGAATCTCCGAGGAAGAAAATACTCTGTAAATAAAGGCACAGCATGAGAGCAAAGATGGTCAGATGAATTAACACACAAAGATAACAACATCAAAGCAGCTAGGTCCTGCTTTGTTTTTGGGGGGTTTTGTTTGCGTTTTTGCCTTTTTGGCTTTTTTTTTCTCAGACACTACACTAAGCTTAATAGTACTTTTCCAGCTGGGAGAAGCTGGGGCAAGAGGGAACATTTTGACTTCCTTCGCAGGAGCTTTACCTAAGTAGATTAGATGTGTCATGAGAGATGATAAAGGGTAATTTGTAGAAGGAAATGATGCAATTAACAACCATGTATAGAAAGCAGAAACAGTCAGTAAATATTTCTGTTCCATAATTGGAAACAGGTAAGAATAATGTACTTGTACAACATAAAGGGGATGAAGTACCTTTATGTACTTGTACGTGAAGTTCACATATCATCCACCAAGGATAAACAATGAGGAATTTGTGTGGCCTAGATGACTTACACATCACAGTCCAAACTGTTGATGAAAATCTTGACAGATCCTGAGGAAAACACAGAAGCAGCTCAGAAGAACGACAACAACCTGTAAAGCCTGTGAGTATTTAATAGGGATATTTTGTTAACAATATTTCTGATTTTCCAGGCCAAAGGAAAAATAATGGAATTTCATTAATGAAGATTAAAGACTTGGAATTTAAGGAATGCCAGTGTACTTTATGGTTAAAAAAAAATAAAAAAATAAAAGAAATATTTTCAAGGAGATTGGAATTTCAGATGCCAACAGTACCTGAATTATTCAAGTTATTATTAATTGTTACATTACTTAAACTTTTATAAGGATTTAGAACCTTGTGACATTCTAAAAATATAGCACTGTGCATTAGAGTTGATGAATGGTACAACTGGCAAATATTAAGGAGTTGTTATTTGTGGAGAATTTTCATTATAGCTTTTTTATTCATGGAAAATGTACCTGATACTGCTTAAGATTTTTATCCGTGATCTGGTAGCATATATGTCATCACTGCCAATAAAATCTGTGGTTGGTGCAAAGCCTAGAGGAACAGCGAAAAATGGTGGAGTGCACAGATACAATGTTCAAGCCTGCCTGGTGAACTGTTTTGATTCAATCAAGATGCTTTTTCAGTTCAGATAAATGCAAAGTTTTATCCATGTAAGTATGGCCAGCAGGACAAGGCCAGCACGACAAGGGAGGTGATCCTGCCCCTCTACTCCACTCTTGTCAGACCCCACCTGGAGTACTGCATCCAGCTCTGGAGTCCCCAACATAAGAAGGACATGGGCCTGCTGGAGCGTGTCCAGAGGAGAGCCACGAGGATGATCTGAGGGCTGGAGCACCTCTCCTATGAGGAGAGGCTGAGAGAGCTGAGGCTGTTCAGCCTGGAGAAGAGAAGGCTCCAGGGAGATCTTATTGCCTCCTTCCAGTACCTAAAGAGGGCCTACAGGAGAGCTGGGGAAGGACTTTTTACTAGGGCAGGTAGTGACAGGATGAGGGAAATGGCTTTAAAGTGGAAGAGGGCAGGTTTAGATTAAACATTAGGAAGAAATTTTTCAGTTTAAGGGTGGTGAGGCACTGGCACAGGTTGCCCAGAAAGGTTGTGGATGCCCCATCCCTGGAGGTGTTCAAGGCCAGGCTGGACATGGCCTTGGGCAACCTGGTCTAGTGGGAGGTGTCCCTGCCCATGGCAGAGGGGTTGGAACTTGATGATCTTCAAGGTCCTTTCCAACCTAAACCATTCTATGATTCTATGATTCTATAAGGAATGCAGGTCAACAGAGGAGTAGGACTCCAGGAGATTATTTTGTTTAAAAGGTTTAAGGGTCATAGTAAAGCAAGAATCAGTGGATGCTCCAGTGGTTTTCTGCATCAAAAAACACTCACGCCAAGTCTTTTATGTGGCAGCAGTTGAAACAAAAAATATTTCCTTCTATAGTACTGATGAGGTGGATATTATCACACTACCTATAGTTCTAGAGTCTACAATTTCAAAGGAATATTACAAAATTGGAAAACAAATCTATTATAGTTATTCAAAATCTGGGGAATATGAATTGCAGTGAATCATACTTTTTTTTTAGCCTTTTTTGGTCTAGCGGGGAAAGGTCCACTGGACACTAAAGGTCATTCAGATGGGAAAGACAGTGTTTTGATACAGTGAGTAGTCAGTAATTAAAGATGAATGCATTTGAGATTCTTCTCTCCTCATTTCTTTACACCAGACGTCTTCTGAGAGGATGCATTTCAGTCACAGACAAGCTGTTAACTCCTCAAAGGAATAATGTGATGAATCATCAATATCTGAGATACAGAAAAGTTTGGACTACAGGATGATATAATGGTGGCTACTATGGAGAGTGATGGTTATGCAAAGGGGAAGCCTGGCACTTCTGAGAAAAAGCCAACATCTTCGGATCAGATCTTGGCTGTGTCAGCTTTCATCTCAGTTTGAATAGCTTTGGGCTTGTGGCAAGATTTAAGTCTGAGTAGCAGGGTAATAATTCCCTGTGGCCTATCATTGGCATTACAAGTGATTTCCATATCAATATGTATAATATCTTAGATATAATAGAAGTTACATATACAGAAATTGTATATTTCACGTTCCTCCCTCTGTACTCATTCTATCAGGATGGGAGCTGCTGGTAGAAGAGCATTACAGTGGTACCAACTGATGATTTTCTCTGTAGAGGTACAGGGTTAAATACCAGCTATATCAGCCAGCAGAAGAGCTATCACAACAGCAACTCCTGTGTTGGTAGCTAGACAATTTTCTTTACAGCACTCCTGAGTATATATTTTATGTACTACGGCTAAAAATATCAACTTAATTCCTTCTTTAGTAACCTCTTCCAGAGATCATGCATCAAATTACACATCGTATTTCATAAATAATTATCTTACAAGGAAATGTAGCTTGGTGTAAAAACAAAATGTCAATCCAATTTTTCTTCTGCAGAAATGTCCTTATGCCAAGATAAAATGAATCCTTCACCATATGGCCGTAAATGAAACAGAAAATATGTGATCTAATGGTGCTATGTTAGCAAACTATTCTAATTGATTTATTTTTCTTAGCAATTACACTGCTAGAACGTATCTATGCTTAAACTGCCACCAGCTCTGCCTAACATTTCCTATTTTAAACACCAGACAATGAATATGAAGAATTTGTCATATTGTCACAGCTGATGAATTAGGACATTATATTTCTAATACTGCCTGAAAATGATTAAGTTTTAAAAAATTGTCTTAATTCTAAAATAAATGTAAATATTTGTTTGAGTCTGGTTATTAACTTAAAAACTTGACACAACAAAGAGCAGAGGCAAAGCACTTTCTTTATTTTCCTGAATTTCTGAGCATATATGAGGAATTTTGATATTCCAGATAGTCATACTGTTCTTGTTTCAGAGCTGTTTGGTTATTTTGCTGACACGCGTCACCACAAGGGATTGAAAAGAAGCATATACTGGCAAAAATGAAAACAAAAGAAAAGGGGAAAAAAAAAAGGAAGAGAGCAATGAAGTCACTAGGCAGAAGTTTTTGCTTTTAAATCACTGAGAGAAAATTTATCAGATAGGTGGCCTCCAGCTTTTGAACAACAGCTTGTCTTTTTCAAATGTTCCTCAGCAAAGCAGAAAGGAAAATCTGTACATTTTCATGGGAGCATCCATTGTTTGTAAAATCACTGAGATTGCTCTTTAAAATAACAAATGAAATATTAACAAATTCCCTCAGAGCAAATGCTAATTCAGAATACAATAGATGATGCAGTTTTATACTATTCCAGGAGTCAAGCTTAAAACAATTGGGAAGTTGGACATCTGTGTTTGTGGGGGAGACGATGTGGCATCTCAATACTTCATCACCTTGTCTGACTACTACTGTGTGCTTTAAAAGTGTCTTCACGATTGTGGCCTGCAGAGCATAGTTACCCACTGAGCTGGAAGGGTAATTAGTCAATAACATAAATACTTAGGCCACAGCTTCATCATAAAACAGCTCTCAGGAAATGTGCTGCAAATGTGGATTATGGCAAATATTACCTCTTTGCTGAGTACAGCCGTGATCCAATGCCTATTCAAGTTAGTAGCAGTCTCCATGGACTTTGATCAAGCACTTAAACCCCTGTCAATTTTTGCTACAGCTGGATTATGTTGCCCTTATTTCCCATTGTAAGCTTTGCTTATTTGAAGGTTAGAAAACACTTAATGGAATCCTGTTGGAAATGTTAGGTCATATATTCACATGTACCTTGTATTGATTATGTTTTATGTGGCAAAAACTGATGGAGAATGTTGGAAAACGTAGTCTAATTCTAATGGTTGGAAAATCTACGGCCCCATTAAGAACTGATCTCCTTCTCATAAATTCCCTTTGTGATATCCAGACAGCTGTGTAACATGACAACAGACTCCCACTTATCAGCCAAGGTGTATAATTCATTATTCAAAGCAACCTGTTGTAGACATCTGGGAAAACCATTGTCGTTGTTGACAAAGCAACAGCAGGAAAATGATATTTTGAAGAACATATTGAAGTTAGCCATGAGAACAAGTATAGTAAGAATCAAACGAGAAGAGCAGGCATTAATGGTGAGCCAACTACTGGTTGTGAATTTTCAATAAGTAGTCTCCTAGAAGCTCTCAAGTTAGGAAGGGCCTCTGGAGGACTGTAGTCCAATGTCCTGCTCAAAGCAGGACTAATTACAAAGTTAGATCAGGTTGTTCAGTCTTACCCAGTTGACTTAGCACTGTGTCCCACTATCAAACCCTGAGGAATATCACTCATCGAGCTTGGAATCATTGACCACCATCTTTTGATCCCAGCAGTCCAATTTGCTTTCCATACACTTTGTGGTCCACCTATCAAGTCTGCATTTCCTCAGTTTGGTTACTAGAAGTTTATTGGATGCCATGTTTAAAGCTCTACTTAATTTGAGGTGAACAGTGTCTACTAATCTTCCCTCATTCACAGAGCCAGACATTTCGTGAGAGGAGGCACTCAGGTTGATTAAATCCAACTGATCTTAGTAAATCCATAGCAGCAGTTCACAATCATCTTCTTGTATTTCATGTACCTTTCATGAATCATTTTTCTTTCAATGCACTAATCCTGGGCCCTTGTTGATTCTCTTCTTTCTATCTCCTCAATTTTTATGCTAGTCCAAAATTTGACAAAATCATCATCATAAGAATAATATATTTAACATTATTCCTTCAGACCCTGTAAATAATTTTCCTAGTGTTTGCTCTTTAAATATAAGGGTTTTAACACATTCATGTAGGACAGAATATAGCTATATTTCTAACAGAATGACCCATTAATCACTGCAACTCATTAATTTGGAGTTTGAATTGATTAAGCCAAAAATAAATACTTGATAATGAGGAATCTAGCTTTAGATGTGTTTTAAGTATATTTAAACGTTCTGTAAAATGTTTCTCTCTTGAGCATGAAGTATTTAAGTCATCCTTTCTTTTTCCATTTTTACCAAGACTTGCCAAGATATCATTAGCAATGTAGATTTTTAATCCACATTTTTCAGACTGGGATATCAAAAATTTAGTACCTTGATCCAATGTCACTGTTCAGAAAGTGATCTGATTTTCATGCGTTCGGCAGTTCACTTCTGAAAGTGGTGTCTTTTAATTTGTCTGTCTCTTGGTCAGTTAATTCCCCCCTGATTCAGTAGGAAGCAGACTGCAACTAACAGTGGTTTTTGTATAGCCTACTGAACAGCCAGCAGACAGTAGTCACATCTTTGCACCAGGAACAACCTAGGCCAGACATTTTATGTGTAAGTTAGCAGTGAAAGGCTCCATATTTCATTAGTAATCTCCAGCAACATTTCCTGTTCCCTGGGCCTTTAGGAAAATGCAAGAAATTACAAGGATGACATGCAGTGCAGGAGAGAAGAACACTATAAAAGGCAATATTTAGAAAGTGAGAAGAGGCAGTGCTCACTTGCTAAGTATTTGTATAAAAACTCTTGAAGACAAGAGGAATAGCAGCATTCATTATTTTTTTCAAATGCATCGGTGTGTTGCACATTCTAATTGAAACTTGTGGAGCAGAAAGCTGATCTTGCACTAACGTTTGTGGATACAATTATGGAAATCCTTTGAGCATGATTAAATTATACAGTGTCTGGATATGGAAGTCATTTTGATACTTATGTCTGCAGTAGAGTAGGTGGCAATGCATGAGGCATCACCTTCCTGATTAATCTGTTTAGGAAGGATGGAATGTGTTGAAGTTTGCCAGTTAGCAAGTTTTTCCAGTGGTAAACACTAGCCATATAGGAGTAACTTCTGCATGGTCTATCAGACAAATTTGAACACATACGATGTGAGGCCACCCTTAAAAGATCGCTCAGAAGCAATGATCAATAAACAATGAGTCATGCAACAGAAGAAATGGCATGTCTTCGTATTAATTGGAATTTGAAGAGGTTTTAGTCCATCATTCATTGCCAGTTCCAGATCTTCTGGTTCCTTTTTTATATATAGGTTTTGGATCTTGGTACGGTTATTTGAGATACTGTAATTTATTCACCACAATAAATATGTAGGTTGATTTTATCCTTGTTATTCGTCTCAAAGAGGTTGTTGATTTCTTTTGGTAGGTAAAGAGTATTTTAATTTGTTATCTGTTGTGAGCACCTGGGCAAGCGTTCAAAGGTCCAGAAATTGTTGTTAATGAACAAAACTTAAGAATAGAAGAAGAAGAAATGGAAGTTTTTTTGTACAGAAGAAAATGAAAGTTGTAACTAAGATAAAGATATATTTTTTAAACTATGTTTCCTCTGAAGGAATCTGGTGTATACACAATGTTAAAATTTAAATGCTAAAAGGATTCTGGTTTTATGAAAAATCATATAACTCCAGCACAATGTAGATTTTTCTACAATACTCAAGCTTCTAAAATCCACGAATAATCTTCAGACTAAATTCTTATTTTCCTGTAGCACAGATACATTCTAGCTGCTTCCTCACTAGTAGAGACGTGATTTTTTTTAAGGCCATTATCAATTCGATCATCTCCATAACTCAGGGCTAGATTTTACCCAGAAAGAGCTGCAATCACCCTGACAACTTTCAGTTCATTGCGAACTCATTTGCTTCTCATTTTGAAAGAGAATCACCCATGGTTTAAAGACTCTGAATGAAGTCGTATATTCTATATCTATTAGTAAACAGTTCAAATAGTTAAGTATGCTACTGCTAAGAAATTGCATCTCATTTTCAGTTTGAAGTTTTGGCTTTCAGCCACTGGGTCTTGTTATTATAGATGAAAGGGCCCTCTGATATCAGGCACTGCTCCCTGCGTAGGTGGAATGTTCCCCATGTTGTCCATATTAATCTGATTCATTGCTGCTACTGCATTATCTTTCATCAGTTTTCCTAACTGTCAATTTTCAAAATATGTGTTAGTTTCAATATACTGGCTGGTTTTGTAGCTGAGATGCCATGAAGTAGCTGGAGAGGACTTAAAAGAGATCTTCATCTGAATGAATTATTACTGATGGAAAAAAATATATATCTACATCTTTGAAGGATGTCTTATACTTGGGACTATAATTTTCTGGCAACTTTCACCACAAAGGATGCATGTTTGCTCTAATAAATGACTGAAATACCTAGAAATTTATTCCTCTGTGCCTGGCTCCTAAAACAGAAACTGAAACTCCGGAGGTAGGCACTTTGGCTCAGGTTTTTCTGGCCTAATTTCCAACAACGTCTCCGTGATTCCTACTAGCTATCTGACCTGGCAGCACAGAGCCAGCCAAGAGAAAGCCCAAGGCAGAGGGATTTACATGGAATTTAGGAAATTTCCCAGTGCCTGGGGAGTGTTAGCCACTTCAGAGTACTCCATGCAGTATAGCAGAGAGCCCTGAGAACTGACTGCAAAACAGCTTAATATAGGACTGTGTCTGAAATTCTTCCCCTCCTTCGCAGCTTAAACATATGGCTCAAAGCTAATGGAAAATGGAAAGATGGATTCAATATCCAGCATCCAGAACATTCGACCGTGAAGAAGTTTACAGAAACTTCCCAAGAACTCAGAAGAGACTGCAAAAGAGACACTATTTCCTCTTTTCTCTAAAATGTCCCAGCGGTTTCATGCATTTGCCTAGAAAATGTGAAAAGAAGAGGCTATGCTCATCAAATTCACATGTGCCACCTCTAGAAGGCTCTATAAGCACCAAGAAGTACGTGCAGGGGTAAGGTCCTTTTTGTCAAAAGTGTGCAACAGCATCCAAGAATATCTCTCACAGATCTCTCAGGTTCCAATTCATTGTTTTTTTCCTAAAAATTCAGCAAATTTTTAAGTACCAGGAAATTGCACAGTCACATTTACTCCCCTTTTCTTTGTTTGGGTTTTGTTTGGGTTTTTTTTTTTTGTTTTTTTTTTTTTTTATGTGGCTATCTGAGCCATGACAAGTATTTATTTTTTCAAAATGTAAGAAGACTTTGTTGGCTTACTCAGAAGGAGAGTTTCCTAAAAATGGAAAAATCTAAATAAAAGACAGTATCACTGTTCTACTTGTATCCAAACTGACCAAATACATGCTATGTCCTTATTTTTGTGGTACAACTTTCTGTTTTGGGAAAAGCGTGTTTTAAAGAATAACGTAGAACACAGTGAAAAGAGTGGTGTGCCAGAAGCTGTGCTTCCAAGCGGTCTGGAAGGGGGAGAAAGATTTGCCCAGTTGGTTACCCTGAAATTTTTTCAAGGAGCTTTTTGCTTAGATGTAACAGCAAATAAAAGCTCAATTTGAATGCATTGCTGCTTGGTTGAACTTAGATTGCCTATTGTAAATACAAAGGCCTCCCCAGAGGCTGGAGTGTGGCTTTGTTTCTTATGTCAGAATATAGGAAAATCGTTATTTACATTTGAAAGATGATATTAAAGAATCAAATAGTTTCTCATTAGCTCCACCCAGTTCAACTTTTTCCCTTACCCTTATGTCTGTCACTGACCATGATGAATATCCTTCTAACTGAGAGAGGATTAGGATTGGGAATATTCTCAGGTAACACATCTGTACCTCATCTAGAGCTAGTGGATGACAAGACTCTTCAGAGAAGACTAAAGTCTGGGTTTGCACCTCGATAGTGACTTCAGGGAAATACAGAGAGGAGAAAAAAAACAAACCCGTGAAGTTTGAATACTCTCCAACATTTGATTATTTGATGATTTTATACACACCTCTGTTTACAGACTTTGAAGATTCTCACTGAGGCAGGGAGAAACAGAAAATTTTCCAAGCTAAATAACTGAAAGAGTTAAGAGTGAAAGAAGAGACCCTCTTTGACTGGCAGGATGCTAGGGCTCATAACAAGTAAAGACATGGTTCTCTCAGTTATCTTGAAAATGCTTGAAAATGACCAGAGAACTTAGTCCCTCTTCAGCAATCAAAAAAAGTAACAACATCTTCAGGATAATACAACATTCGGACTCTGGCCTCAGACAGCATCATGTGAACTGACAGCCTTTCTGGGGATTTTTGAGAATCTGGCTCTAGCTGCCGTTGCTTCACACTTCCAAATTTGTCTCCAAAGGCCAATAAGACACATTTGGCAGAACCAAATATCCGATCCAGTTTTCTGAATGCATATCCATAGGACCATTATTCTTCCCAGATGGAGAAATTTTACTAATAAAGGATACACTGAAGACATCTTTGGACACCTTGGTTCAGAGTCAGCATCCATTATCCTGTTGTCACAAAGAAGGGAAGAAAAATATCAGAGCAAAATAAAAGAAAAATATCAAACCTGCTTGATAAAATAGATGGAAAAGGACAATTATTAGTGAACGCATTTTCTGGCAAAGCGATTGGGGGAAATAGAAGGAATATAAACAAGTAAATAGGCACAACATTCCTGAAGGAGAAATGAATAAAGATCCTATTATATTATTGCTTACGCACAGCTTGGAAACTTCACTACAAAAACTGCAGGGAATAGAAATACACTGCATGCATGCAGAACGTCCTTGGACTGTTTACGACAGCACATGCATGAGATACCCTGAGGGTCCTATAAAATACTTATTATTTACCAGATCAAGCTGTTTGACTTAGCTGTGATTTCTGTAATATTTCCTTCCATTAGAAGAAATGTTATGTTGTTGGTAAAGGCTGAAGTGCTAGAATAGCATATCCTAATCTTTTTCAGATTGCTAGTATGTTTGCAGGCCACAGTTATGGTTCCCAGGTACCTGGAAATTTTGCCTATCTCAGAACTTTTCCTGTAACAACTTGGATTAGACAAGGGTCCATAACCACTAGTTTTGAAACATTTATCTAGATGGTGGAACACTATTAACATTTTGTGCAAATGAGATGGCGCAGCCAAGAACTGCTTTATAAGCTCCCCATCTAGGAGACTTAGAATCATAGAATGGTTTGGGTTGGAAAGTACCTTGAAGATCATCTAGTTCCAACCCCTCTGCCATGGGCAGGGACACCTTCCACTAGACCAGGTTGCTCAAACCCCATCCAGCCTGGCCTTGAACACCTTCAGGGATAAGACATCCACAACTTCCCTTGGCAATTTGTTCCAGTGTCTCACCACCCTCGGAGTAAAGAATTTCTGCCTAATATCTAATCTAAATCTACCCTCTTTCAGTTTAAAACCATTACCCCTCATCCTATCGCTACACTCCCTGAAAAAGGGTCCCTCCCCATCTTTTCTGTCGGGCTCTTTAGGTACTGCGCTATAAGATCTCCCCAGAGTCTTCTCTTCTCCAGGCTGAACAACCCCAACTCTCTCAGCCTGTCCTTATCGGAGAGGTGCTCCAGCCCTCTGATCATCTTTGTGGCCCTCTTCTGGACTCACTCCAACAGGTCCATGTCTTTCCTGTACTGAGGGCCCCAGAGTTGGACACAGTACTGCAGGTGGGGTCTCACAAGAGTGGAGTAGAGGGGCAGAATCACCTCCCTCGACCTGCTGGCCATGCTTGTTTTGGTGCAGCCCAGGACATGGTTGGCTTTCTGGGCTGCAAGTGTATATAGTTGGGTCATGTTGAGTATCTTGATACTCAGCATCACTTGATATATTTAAATTTTAATGCATCACTTGACATATTGAAATGTTAAAAGTTATACTTAGATATTTGCATCTGCCCCTTGTTCCTGTTAGTAATTCTGAGAAAGATAAAAAAAAAATAAAAATATGTAAGTCAAAAACCAAAACACATTCATGCTATGCCATGATGTAATTCAAAGGCCATGATATGTCTATGCTCCAACAAAGAGATTAAGGTATTTTTGTTGCCATCCTGAAGCTGCACCCTAGACTGACACTTGAAACAGGAAGCAATCAAAATCAATCACCCTTCCTGAGAAGGCTGAGCTCAGAGAGCATGATGCATACAGTCAGTAGACTTTCTTACCCAACCCTACAAAATATTCTTTGTATGTGAAGTGAAATGACGATTTTTACTAAAAAAATGATGTAACAGGATGTGTCTATGTTTCACAATTCTATAATTTCACAATTGCCATGCCTATGACAACCTCCAACCATCACATCACCCACAAGTCCTCTTCTGTTCACAAACAACAGGTCCAATGGGACACCTTCCCTAATTGTTTCACTCACCAGCTATGTCAGGAAGTTGTCTTCCACACACTCCAGGAACCTCCTAGACTGTTTCCTGCCTGCTGTATTGTATTTCCAGCAGACATCTGCTAAGCTGAAGTACCCCATGAGGACAAGGGCTAGTGACTGTGAGACTTCTCCCAGCTCCTTATAGAATATTTCATCTGCCTCTTTACCCTAGTTGGGTGGTCTATAACAAACTCCCACCAGCACATCTGCCTTGTTGGCCTTCACCCTGGTGCTTACCCATAAACATTCAAACCTGTCGTCACCATCATTAAGGTCTAGACAATCAAACACTCCCTAACGTACAGGGCTACCACACCGCCTCTCCTTCCTTGCCTATCCTTTCTGAACAGCCATAACCATCAATAGCCACACTCTAGTCATGAGTACCTGTGGGTGATGTAGTAGCTTTATTTAAACATTAAACATAAAATAAAAAAAAAAAAAAGAAATCTGATGTGTTATCTTTAGCTAATCCTTATTCTAAACTACAGGTGATTCTGCCTGACATGTGGATCAATTCTTTAGGCAGAGCAGGGAATATACATCAAAATTTCAACTTCATTTGCTACTCCATTTCCATGGCTGTGTATCTCATGTCACAGACTTAAAATGCATTCATTTACATGGGCTCTGAAATACATACAGAAGTCCAGGAGGATCTCTGGTAATTGCAGGGCAGAATATAACGCTGAATAAACTCTTTCACTAAGCAAAAAGCAAGGTTGTTTTTCTTGTTTTTGTTTTTATTTTTAAAGTTTTTCATTATTAACTACTTCAATTGGAGAAAATTGTTTAAAAGGACTGAATAGGAAAGGCAAAACAATGACAAAATTTGAACTCTTTTACAGAAGACAAAGAAGTTTTTGATTAGCAGAGACACAATTTGAAAATCATTTCCTTTCCTGAGGCTAAACCTACAATCAAAGTAGGATACTAAGTCTTGCAAAACCCTGAGTATAGAAAACAGAGGGGTTCTTGGTGAGTGGACTAGGAGGGAAGAAATTCCTCAGGGCATATTAGTAAAAGCTTCAAGCACATAAATTCTGGAGCAAGCAGGGCATCCAGAGAAGGTCAGTCCCAAGGATAAATCACACCAGCGCAGGGGGTGGAAGGGAGTGTACAAGAGACCTACTGCAGTGTGTGCTCCTGCCTCTTTTCTTAAACCATGCTCTACTGCGCTGCTTTGGCAAGTCATATTTTCTCTTGCAGGACTTCTCTGCCACCATTAGCCCCACGGGCCAGACATTGGCACACACAGAGCTCACTGAACCTTCTGCAAGACTCAGCGGCCACTGAGCAGCTTGAAGGCTCAGTCACATGAGGGTTGGGTTGGAGGGTCTCACCTTAGAGTGGCCAGGCCATGAGCTTTTTACCTTTAAAGATGCATTCAAGGGATTCAATAGCTTAACTGCCCATGGGAGCAGAGGTCATGGGGAATTTTACTCCAAAGTCAGTGTGTCGGTCAGTCAGGGAATTTTACTTAAAGTCAGGGTTCTTATTCTCTCTTTTTCTTGGGATATTAAATATTCTCTCAGAGTAAACAATATATTTGATGAATTTCCACTGACTGATACTTAGCTCTGAGAAAGGACAGGCTCATTTTGCCCAAATTGCTTCTGGATTAGGATGTTCCATACCCCACTGCTAGGGACATAACCCACTGAAAAAAACATTAAAATTTAATGATATTGGTGGCTGCAATATTATTTGTAAAATAAAATTGCCTTATTAGGATATTTAGCCTCCTTAGATCTTTAGAGAATCATTAAACAAAGTAATTCCCTATTACCTCAGTGAAAAGGAATTAATGAAAAAGCAAAGTTATCAGAAAGGTCTAAAAGCAAATGATTATGAGTTAATAATGTTTCAGGAATTAAAATGTACAACCCTGCTAACAATCAGAAGAAACAGCTATGCAGGATCAAGCTATCATGCAGAGCCTCCCACAATGATTTATTCATTAAAGTTGAGGAAAATTATTTTCCATTACTCCAAAGACTAACCTCACAGTGAAAAATAAATTGGCATTTATAGTACTTCATCTCTAGCAAGGAACAGGAAAGATATCTATGACTTGCAAACAAAAGATTTATTTTTATTAAAAATAATAGAAAAAACGAAGGGTAGTTCAATTTACTTCCCTGGATGCCCTTTTCTAACATTTTCATACAATTATCCAGCTGTGTTATAGCAAAATGATAATCTAATCATTTAGAATAATCTAAAATACTCCAATAGAAAACTTTGTAATTATTTTGTGTTTTGAATGGTCATTCTCAGCTGCATGCAAATTTTCCCTTCCTATTTGACTGAAAGGTCCTGGTAGATAAATTTGGGTTTAAACCTTCATTTTTCACAGTGTCTGGTACACTCAGATAACTGATGCAGCTGAAGGTAAAAGTATGTCCTTTTTTTTCCCTCCAGAAGCTCCCGGAAATTCTTGGAAGAATCACTGCACAGTTTGATGTCTGAGGTCCCTTCACACCTGAATTATCCCATCATCTCACGATCCTTCAATACTGTAGAACACCTCAACTAACACTAAATATCAACCTTGGCAACTATATTGAGCTCTTGAACTCCTCTGACTATTGCTGGAGATTATACACCCAGATCACATGTAGACATTTATGTATTGACAGCTGAATTTGGGTTCTAATCAGGAGATGGTGAATCCCGCTTCTCACATGAAAGTTTTGTACATGTAAAGAATGGCAGGATTCGTGGGACAATATACAGTTTTTCCACCTACTTCACAGTGTGTTTATGCATGTGAATGTGTGTGTGTGAGTGTGAGAAGGAGTATGTAGAGATAGTAGAAAATTCTATGACCTTTTTTCTGTCTTTTGAAAAAAATGTTCTTTAATGGTCTTCTGTGCAATCAGTTTTCTGCTATTTGAGTTTCAGAATACATTAGAACATGGTAGCAATTGTTTTATTTAAAAATCAGAGGGTGAGTAAACTGTTTTTGTTAAAACAACATCAAGGGGTGCTTTGTAGTAAGGATTTAAGACTCTCAAGTTCCAAATCTCATTGAAGAGAAGATGTAAAAACGTTGAATATTATTATTCCAATGTAATTTACTCTAATCATTAAGGAAAGGGGGAAAATCTCTCCTAAAGAGATTTCCTTCAGAGAAGCTGTGATTGTTCTTCATATCAAGTTTTTAATTTGGAAAATCAGGAAAAGGGGTGATTTTAGAAGCTTTCATTTTGAACCAGTTCTCTAGTACGTACAGAAAAGAATGAGAGTGCTTTTCAAGCACTTTGTCTGATTCATAAACCCAAGAGCTTTAAATGACAGTGCTGATGTTGAACTCCCAATACTACTGCCCTTCCAGAGCTCAACTGCAACTTAAGGCAAATTTGGAAATTACACGGTCTGTGCAGCCAAATCTTTCTTTTCTTTTGATTGATCAGCTCCGTGACTGGATTACTGAGTTGCAACTAATAAATAGTAAAAATTTCTGTGAGTAAAATTCTGCCAACTCTGAGGGATATAATCAAAGCATGAGAAGAGGAATATACTTTAGAAGCTGTATCCTGTAAGGCAGCCAAATTTTTTCCCTGTTCTACAAATAAAAACGAAAAGTGTGCAAGTTCTCCCTTTTATCAACCTGAGCTTGTTATCTAGGGCTTCACTCAAATGTCTAAATGCAAGCATGTAGTATCATTTGACATGCCCTCATGTATCCTTTTTGTTTCTAGATGCCACTCCAGGAAAGCAAAACACTCCTGTAGTTCCTGTGTCATAAGTCAGTCCCACACAGATGTCTTGGATCCTCCAGTGTACCTACCATGTCTCTGGACACGCCTGTGTAGGCAACTGAAATGAACATTTAATCTCCACTTATAGTCACAAGAACATAGTAAATAACTCCAGGGTGCAGTTCATGACCTTGTGTGGGCATTTAAAATCTACTGATGCATTAAAGACATACCAGTTTCTCTCATCATTATAATGGGAGTTTTCATTTCCTGTGTTTAGACTTCCCATGTTCCCATATGCACTAAGTTTTTCCATCCTCCATGTCCCAACTGCCATTACAACTGCATTCGAATCCATTTGGGCATGAGATCTGGACATATAACACATCTCTTTAAGGATCTCGAGGAACCCACACCAGAAGAAAGATTCTGTGTTTTCTGAAGGTTCTCATGGTGCTGACCATAGGGAGAATACTGAGACCCTGACATGGAATGAACTTGCTATAAAGCACAGACATTTGCCTGTACGTCTGTGGTAGCTACAGGAATCAAACCCAAATCTTTTCAATTCAGTGCCTTTATCATACATTCGCATAAATAAAGTTTGTTTTCAATTTTGACCTTATGAAGGTCAAAATTTTTCTCTCCTTCATTACCAGCTGTTTCTAAATTAACTCAATGTTCCTTTGGAACTAAATACATTAAAGTGTTTTATTGATTATTTTCTTAATAGAGAACATTTCAATAGTAGAATATCACATTGAATATTTTAAGTCTGAGTAGGAAGTGAAAAAAAAAGTTACTAATGAAGAACATGCTCTTTATTATCAAGACAGTAGAGTATCATCTCAAGTAGATTAATTTTAATCTTTAAATCCTGTGAACTACAAGACAGCTAATTTAGAATTTGATATGGATGAAATTATGGGAGGTTTTGAAAGAAACAACCAATAATTTTAATTTTCATGTTCACTGGTGAAACTAAAACTGACACACAGTAATTCAGTTTTATCAAAAACAAATATTCTTTTGATCCATGATGGCGTTAAATTTATAGACTTTTAAAAAATGAACAATGGATGAATGTTTAAAAATATCCTTTTGAATTAAAAATACCATTTTGAAAATGTCAGAATGAATTATTTAGACTTCTGCTTCTTTTTTTTCTGTCTCTTTTCAATATAAACAACACAAAAAAGTGAGAAACTCAAAATTTTAGTGTCATTAAACCAGCACTTCCCAAACACTGACACACAAACCTTTTGACAGAAAGGATCACTGAGTTTGACTTTGATCACCTGTAACTCCCAGAAAAAATAACAGACTGTGATCTCAGTTTCTTGAGCTTGTCACTCACTTTTATAGTTGCTCACTTTCCAGAAGATCTTCATTTTTGTAGTCCAGACCATGGGGAGGTCTGTATAAGTGAAAAGGATGGATACTTCTGCAATGCATTTTTGTGTGGATCCTCACATTCGTCTGGCATTGCTGGTTTTCAACAAGAAGTGTCCACATCCCAGCCGGATATGGCTTTTACGATTTACTGCATGATGTTGTTTTTACAGCAGAGTTGTCACTTCTACCTATATAAAAGCTTCTCAGGCACATTAATAGTGTTTTCCTCTGAGGCTAACTGGCTTTAATGGGTGTGTAAGCTGTCATATAACGACACAGATTTACACACTGTGGATGAAAAATAACTCTTACTAATGCATATCACTCTCTTTCGTGCTCTGGACAAGAGTGTGGCTGTACGATTCACTCGATCGAGAATCACGGTGTTGCTAAATGTACAGCAATACAAAGGACTGGGGGATATTTCCCCTTGAAGTTCTGCGGGAACACGTACTAGCTGCAGCTTCAGGACTGGCACCGCAATAACAAAGCGAAGTCTTAGCAATGCAGCTGATCAGTTCAGCACAGATGTTCAGATACGATTCACCGTAATTAATTCTTCACCAAAGGCCTACTCTAAGTGGTATCATCCGGGAGTTCATTTGAGAGCTTTTGGGAGTTTATGCCTTGTGTCTAGTCTAAGAATGTTGTGGAAGATGGTTGCTTGGGAAGAAAATTAATGGAAATGTCAATTAAGCTCCATTTATATATGTATACCAACAAGAGACCACCAAATCACCTCAGTTTCCTGATCCAGCAGGAAAAACAGTGGTGGAAAGTACATGATAGATGCAAAGCAGAATGTCTACGGCTGGTAGGATAGAGAGATACAGTAGCTGAATAGAGGGCAGTCAGTCCCTTACACAGTTTCACATGTTTTGGGAATTACTGCCCACCAGGATACTAAGATTGAGGAAATCTTTGATTAAATCTTGATCAGCTTCAATATCCACCAAATGTTATTCCAAGATCTGCATATTGAATATGAGACACATGCATTTTTCATGAAAAAAAAACCCTCACCACAATTAACATTTGTGCTATTAAATGCTGCTTTCAAAAAATGCACAAAAATTTTCCTTTTTGCCAAGCACAGAGGAAATAGCAACCTTCGCAAGCCACTGCGCAACCAACCAAGGAAGGAATTGGTAGCAAAAAGAAGAGCTCTGTAGGTACCCTTAGAAGAACTGTGATGTTTCTAGGGTGTAATTTTTTATAAAGGCTGTTATGATTGTTATTATAGAAAAACATGGATTGCACACATACGTATCTTTTTATTTTACTAATGTGCATAGTAAATGCTATGGTCAGTAGTTACCTACCATAATAATAGTAATTACCATGCAGCTTTGATACTGCAGAGATAGCCAAGAATATTTGTCAACATCAAGGCTGTCCTGCTCTTCTCACTGTAAACAGAGCAGTGTGTTCCTGTCCAAACACCGCAGAAAAAGACAACCTTTGTCCAACTGTGCTCCCATGGGATGCAGTGATTTAGGTCAGATCCCAAACAAACACGATGCACAAAAATGAGAGAATGCTGATGAATCCTAAAGCCTTTACAGACTGGAATTACAATGAGATATCAGTCCAAAAGAAGACAAATGATGAAGAAGACAAATTTTATTATTTAGTTAGTATTAAAATGCATTTTAGTGTACTATATATAACCCTGTGGGAATACATATATACAGAAATATATGAATCCACATGTGTTTGCACCCACACCTGCAGACAAGCAAAAATGCATGCATATATAGACACAGATAAAAAACTTCCTGCATTACAGACATTTTAAATTTTCCATTTAAGAATATTAAGCCTGAATGAAAAATGGCAGAATAAATTGTTGCTTCTGGATGTACCGCAGTAACTGTATCTTTTCACTGTAGGTGTCCTCTCTCAAATTGTTTTGACATAGATAGGATTACTGCAAACTTGGTCAAAAAAGAAAATGACTCTTTTATTCCTACCCCAAGCGTTAGTATATTCATATATGAGATGGCAGTGCTAATTCTGTAGGTAAATATGAGTTTGCTGGCTACACTGTAGCTTCAAAAGATCAACATCCTGACAGAAGAGCCAGTAAAGCCTTGATGCTAATCTTTGTTTCTATAGACAGCTGCTAAGTATAAGAACACTCTACCAGCTGTGCAGCTCTAATCTAAAGCTGTTTACTGCCACACAGAAATAAGAAGCAGACTAGAAAGAGTTTGAAAGCAAACCTAGACTTCACAGGATATGGCAATGATTAGTGACATTTTGTTGGTCACTTTTTACTTGAATGAATAGATAGCACATGATATTTTGGAAAAAAAAAAAAGTAAGTATATTTGAAAATGCATAGAAGTAGTTGAAATAGGAGTATTCGGGCATTTTACATGCTAAAAGATATGGGATAAGCAGATCACATTTTGTCAGCAAACAGAATGTCAAGACGATCAGTAGAGCAGTAGGAAGAGTTCAGTATAGTTCTGCCTTCAAAGACTAAATAATGCTACTGCATGGGCTGGCTCAGGTAGAAGTATCCCAGGATGACTTCTGTGAGACTAGGCTACGATTTAAAATACTTTTATGAAAAAGATTTAAAAACTTTTGGAGAAGTTTTAATACTTGTCTAAGCTGCTGTTTTGTCTCACTGCCAGCATCTGATCACACTCAGGAGCTTCATGTTCCCATGGCAAAAGCTGCGGTATTGTAGTATGTATGTTACAGGAAGGATCCCTTAACTGGGTGACCACACTTATGTCGTACTGACTTTAAATTCTGTATCTAATATAAATATAAAATAACTATAGCTAAATATAAATAGAATATTAATCAACTTTTCATAGCTTTATTAAAGACATGTCAGGTTGTCTTAAGTTCTTCGGAAAAAAATTGAAGCCATTTGAAAGAAGAGAATATATATTTCCTTTCCTTCTCCTGTCGCATATTTGTCCAGTTATGCAGACTGGACCTTTTCCCATTTAAGCATGAGATCTGGATAGACTAGAGAGCTAGGCAATCACCAACTGTATGAAATTTAACAAGAGCAAGTGTTGGATTCTTCACCTGGGATGGGGTAATCCTGGTTATACATACAAATTGGGGGACAAGAGGCTGGAGAGCAGCCCAAAGGAAAGAGATCTGGGGGTTTGGGTTGATGGCAAGTTGCATATGAGCCAACAGTGTGCCCTGACAGCCAAAAGGGCCAACTGTGTCCTGGGGTGCATCAAGCACAACATTGCTAGTCAGTCGAGGGAGGTGGTTGTTCCACTCTACGCTATGCTGGTGAGGCCCCAGCTTGAGCACTGTGTTCAGTTTTGGGTGCTTTGATATAAGAAGGACATCAAACTATTAGAGTGTGCCAAGAGGAAGGTGACCGAGATGATGAAAGGCCTCCAGAGCAAGACATACAAAGGGTGGCTGAAGTCACTTGGTTTGTTCAGCTTGGAGAAGAGAAGGCTGAGAGGTGCCCTCATCACAGTCCACAACTTCCTTAAGGAGGGCAGCAGAGAGGGAGGTACTGATCTCCTCTCCCTGGTGACCAGAGATAGGACATAAGGAAACAGAGTGAATCTGCATCAGGGGAAGTTGAGATTGGACATAAGGAAAAGGTTCTTCACTGAGAGAGTGGTCAGTCACTGCAACAGGCTCCCCAAAGAAGTGGTCACTGCACCAAGCCTGTCAGAGTTCAAGGAGTGTCTGGCCGATGTTTTTAGTCATATGGTTTAGTTTTGAGTAGTCCTGCAAGGAACGGGGAGTTGGACTCGATGATCCTTATGGATACCTTCCAACTTGAGATATTCTATGATTCTAAATCAGATGCTACAGTCGCTATGTTCTTGTTGGGGGGGAGGGAGGGGTTCATTACTACTCTGCTGAGGACTGTTCTTGCTTATGCACCCAGCATGGTTGTGTTCGGCACCCACTGGGGAGGAAGGCAAAGTTTCTTTCAACTTTAGTGGTAAAAGGCCTTTGGGGCACTGAGACAGATTCAGCTTCAGAACTGATTGGGCTATTTGGATACTTGGCTTCCTAAATATTCACAGGATAAATGCGTGCGTGCATGCTACGTTCCCCATAGAACATGATCTTGGTCTCAGAGATCATGTTTCACATTTTCTTCCTTACTATTTATGTTCTGCTCTGAAAGTAAATGAATACTAAATTGAATCAGCAATTCAGGCTTGCTACATTTCATTGATCTATGACAGATCAGAGCTTGATGCTGAGCTAATGTGGCCCGAGGCATCAACCTTTACCACTAATATGGTTTTAAAATTCTCTACTCAAGTCTATTTATTATGAATGTAATCTGTTTTAGGAAAGCACCTAAATCTCTGCTAATGATTCATTCAGATGCATGCAGTGTCCTCATTTAAAATGTCCAGGTCAACCCAGCTTTCTCTGATTATTTTAATAGTGCACATTGTTCTATCTTAACTGGTTTGCTTCCAGTCTCACTCTGTTTCAGATATTTTTTCCCTGACTCCCACTGATGATAGACTGGGCTGATTTATTTCCTTATGCAACATTCTTCGTATTCTATAGTTATTTTTTGCCACAGTAACACTTTATTTTCTTCTTCTCCCAGCAACTCACTCTCTCAGCCACAAGTAAAAATTAGGGAAGTTTTCTGAAATTTCTTACGATCTGGCCAGTCAAAATTTTATGTGGGATTCTAGATCTCAGAAGATTTTCTTAACTCAAAAGGAATTAGCTCTGGACCTTGGTGCTCCTCTAATGACTGTCATCCATCAATACTAATAGGGAAGAGAGTGGACTCAGCTTCCTGATGTTAGCAGATGAAGTTCAAAAACATTTACATTTGTCATATGGTTTGTCACCTTTGATAAGTCCCTTTCCTCACTCCTACTTTGCTTATTTGATCTGCTGCATCCCTTTCAATTTCTCCTTACCTTCCTCACATGTGCTTATTGCTTCTGAGCACAAAGCAGGGGAATGGATGTTTCTGGCTGTTTATTACACTGAAAAATAAAACTCTGCATTCAACTGGAATAGCAACATTTTGGTTCTTCATCTTAACAAAAAAAAAAATAATCAGAAAATCCCTAAGAGTTTTGGTCTTATGACCACTTGCCAATCAATTGCACATAATATCTCTTAAATTGGGGTTATTTCTTTTTTTTTTTAATTTATTTTCCCCTAAAAAGTAGGTAATTTTTTGAATCAAAGCCTAGAACTTTGGAACCTAAAACAACATTTCCTTTTAAAATGTCTACATAATATATTTCAATGTTTTGTAATGAAACTCTTTGTTGAATCATATTGGCCACACTTGGGATGAATCTGCTTCTCAGTACAACTTGAATTCATGAAACTGTGAATTTTTCAGTGAATTTGCTGTTCTCAGAAAATTTGTGGCCAATTCTACATACAAACAATGAGTAACTATATACTGTTACTCCTATTATTGTTGTATGCTTTGGCTTAGATCTCATATTTTCTTGTTGGAATAATTTTGAAATATATTCTGATTTCTGTAAATACACATAGTGTTTTTGGTGTACATTATATGCAATCAACTTTGAAATTCAAGGGTTTTGGGTTTAATAGGGACATCCAAATTAATTCCATGTTAAATTTATCTATCTATCTCATGGAAATATAATCATTTCTTATCCAAAGCTTATAAAATAAAAAAGTACATAAACATGCAAACTTTCTGACATCTTGAATAGAGGAAATACTTCCAGCCTGCTTGCTGTCTTGAGGGTTTGTTTCATGACAGATTTCAGGCTTAGCTCAAATTTGTCCTTGAACATAAACTTTATTCACCATTTGGATGTACACCTAGGTTTTATTTATCTGAGGTATGGTTCTGGTAGGGTAGTTCATTGTCTCAGAGGAGTTAAAAAAGCACCTGAAAAGTCATGTGCATTGCAGTTGTGCATTTCTTCTGGTTGTCAAGGAAACCGCCCTAGGATTCCAGGCAACAGACTTCATCCCAATCGGTAATGGAAACACCACAGGTATTAGCCAGTCAGTCACCTCCCACTGGGTGCTATTTTCAGAACAAGTCAATAGATCAGATTCTCCTCTTCAAGCAGCTCTGGAGCAATGTGAGCGTTTGTCATATGCCTTTGTCTCTGTGGGGCTCAGCTTTCCAGGTTGCACACAGGGGCAGTTTCTCCAGGCAGCAACTCATAGTACAGGTGATGCCTGTAGGAGTGCTTGCTGTTAAATATTGCTCTTGAGGTAACGAAAAACCTTCAAGGCTCTGTATTAAAGCTTTCTCTAACTTTCTTAAAGTCTGGAGCCAGGACTAAACATTTTTGGGAGAAGAGGGTAGCCTTTGTTTCAGATGGATGTTGTTTTTCTTCATGTCCCAATGCTGCAAAAATGTGTTCACGTTTACAGCCTTAAAGAAAATAATCATGGTTTGCATATTTGTAATGGGTACCTATATTTAGTAGTTAAAAGTCTTGAAGATGTTGACTGAGATCTCCAGTCCTGGGAAAGACAGAACACTATGGTTGCAGTTCTGGGCTCTTCTGCGAGTGCTACATGCGGGCACCCAGACTGAGAGCCAGGGACTGCCCCTGCTACCAGCCTGTTTCCAAAATGAATTGGTCCAGGGAGCATCCAGAAGAGTAGATTGCTTGATTTTCAGGAACAGGAAAGTAAAGCCATATGTGTGATTGGGGATGTTCATAGGAAATGACAAAGCAAGCAGGAAAAGAGTTAAGGACAAGATGATGGGAAAGACAGATGGGAGGAGAAGAAGGAAAACTGTGGTACGTACCTGAAATGCCTCCACAAATCAGGGATTGGAAACCTGTGGGTTGGGGATGAAAGACAGATAAGAAAGGTAATACTGGGGAGAAATGGTCGTGGAAGAATGAAAAATCAAGAACAGAGAATTTATGGTAAAAAATGGCTGGACCAGGACTGAAGTAAGGGGAAGGGACTAGAGGGAGGGAGAACTGGAATACAAAGAGAAAGGGAAACATGTCTGGGATGGGAATATTAGAGTTGAGAGTCCAGTGGTCTGGTATTAGGACTAGCTGGACAAAGAAATTGCAAATGGAATGAAAAAAGCTGAACAGTGGTGATCTGTGAAAAAAAAAAAAAAAAGTTTCAAATAATGATCAAGATAAGACTGTGGAAATTGAGAATGGATCCTTTGGGAGGAAAGCCAGGACTTCATGTGGGGAAGAAAGAGATGGAAGGTGAGCTTGTCTGGGAAAATTGAGATAGGGTGTGAGAATTGGGGCATAATAGGATTGAAAGATGATGATTGGATAACAAGACTAGAGATAATGCATAGAAATACACGAGCCATCTGAATAACTGATAGAAATGTAGATGAAATTAATGTTTTTCCAGCTAACCTTAACATGTAGGTGTCTATATCTGAACTCATTGCTTAGTCTCCCCTTATAACAATGGAGAATTAATCAGTACAGTCATTTGCTTGACCAGCTCCAGGTACCCATGTTAGGGTGAGATTATTGACCTTCTAACTCCAGTGACTGTGCTGATTACCATTAACATTGTCTATTAAGGGGTCCTAGGAGACTTGTGTAGGTGTAGACACCCAGAGGTAGGCATAGGAGTTCTGTCACAAGAACCTTTGATTCATAGTCCAAGATGAAATGTTTTCCTCTGGGAAACTATGGGAGAGTGTCCTGGGTCTCCATACCACCAAAGCCCACTGGAAAGGGTATTTTGAGGTTAGCAGATCTCCGTCGAGGAGAACTGAGAGTAAAACTGAGATTTGCCTTAAAGTTTCTGGAAACAATTTAAATATTTTCATTTTTTTCCTCTCACTGACGAGTGGTTTCTCTTGCAGATAATTATTCAGTGAAAATCTCTCACAGTCTATGGAAAAGCATGTTCATGGTAGACTGAAAAAACTTGTGGTATGGAATTGAATAGTACAATTACTTGTGCAGTAACTGGCATGATTAATTTAATCACAAGCCAAAACAATGAGATTCTGAAAAGCCAGTATAGCCTCATGCTATTTCAATGGGAATATAGCTTGGTGCCTATGTGCATTGACTTTGGACTTAGATGTTTACACAAGACTAATCAATGTGAAGCCAGGCGGAAAAGGGAAGAATGCAAATGATAGAATAAAGCTGGGACATCTGGTGAACTGCTGTAATTAAATGACAAGAGCCTGAGGAAAGAAAATGGAAACTCTGACATGGCTAACAGCAATACCAAGGAAAAGCAGGTTAGCAACTGGGAATTTAGAAATAACTATGATGTTGGCATTGTGAGCTTTTTCCTGTGGGATGAAGGGTTGAAAATACACCACTCAGTATCAATTTGCAGTTTAAAATACTCAAGTGCTATGTAAGGAAGGACCTATCTATATATTAGGTCGCTTGAACATCTTAGTTCTCTCATTCACTCCCCAAAAGCCTTTCTGTAGGGAGAAGGAGTTCAAACAAAGGTCTGCTTAGGCTGTAGTGCTAGTCAGCTTTCCTCCTCCCTGGCATCTATGCTAGCAAGGAAGAACCCAGTCTGAGAGTTGGGAGAATCGTCTCTCAACTTCCTCCAGTGATGCCCTCCTGGGAAACTTGGACAGGAGGCAAGTGCTCCCAAGCCCAGGTACCTGGGAGATCTCAGGGAGGCTACTGCAAGTCTCAAGGTTTCTTTGTGACTCCAAAGGAATCCATTCATAAACAAACCCTCTTCCCTCCCTCAGTAGCCTAGAAGAAGTTCTCTGTAGATATATCCAGCTTAGCATCCAGTGATGATACTCACATCATGCATTCTTTGGTCCTCCTACTGTACATTTTGCTCTGCATCCTGGAAAAGCAGAAAAGTATGGTAGTGGTGAAGTACTAAGCTCAGAAGTGATTATAGAAGGAAACAGAGTTAATGAGAGAACTGTGATTAATTGTTCTACGACTTGCAAATCACTGCAAGCAGCTCCACAACCTAGGCAGTTCAGTGTTTGGAGGAAATCAATTCCTGGAAGGAAAAATGAAGCAAATAATCATGTTCACCTGAAAGACAGTCATCAAAAGATTAACAAACGTCAACTGAATAAGTATAAACAATACCAAATCAAACATAATTCCCTTGATTAAAGAGTAAGAGGACATATGGAAAATGTCCTACATCCCATACCTCAACTTCAGGAGTATGCACCTTGATAGTCTTCCACAGTAATTCATAAAAATAGAGGAAGTAAAAACGGAAGAGAGCAATTTAGTATGCAGTAGATGGAAAACTGTTTGGAAAATGATACTTTTTAATGGTTCAATGTTGAAACTGAAGGATGAATTTAATGGTGGTCCTGAAGGACCTGTATTGAATTTGTTGCTCTTCAGTATTGTCATTAATAAACTGTTATGAGCTTTATAATTTTGCAGGTGGTATTGAGAGGAGACGGCGTGAAGAACTGGAGGGCAGGAACGCAAATGTTCCTGTGAAAAAGAGAGTGGGAATTGAAAAAAAATGCTGAATTCTACTTGACTGGGATAGAGATACTGTTCTCAGTCAAAAACAGTCAGCTGTCCTAATATGGGACAGAGAAGAAATTGTGGGGTTGCAGGTCTATAGAAAAAGACTAAGAAATTTTTGTTGCTTGAGAGTGACGGTGAAACCCAATGACAGGTTATGGCAGAAAAAACAGATTTCAGTCAAATCAGTATAGGCAGGAGCGAGTCACATAACACAATCTATCTCTCCATTCAGAACTGGGGAGGTCTCTGCTGGAGAGCTGGGTCCAGTTTTCTTGAGCAGCCAGAAGTACACTGAACCAACAACCAAACTGGAACAAGGGAAATGTGGTTCCAACTCAAACTGAAGGTACCACAAGCATATAGGACAAGGTGACAAGGATGAAAGGGAAGAGAAAAAACTGAATTGTGCAAAGACCAATGCAGCATGGGGCAGAAGAACTGGACATTCTTACTGTTGAAATCTGATAGAATCATCACACCAAAACCTAGTGGCCCTTTCTGATTGAAAAGTTAAAATTAGGTGGGAGTTTCTATTTAAGGATAGAATTTTCATAAGAAGAGACGAAGATGCTCCTTTCTATTAAAATCAGTGTTTCTTGTTTTGCAGTTCTTAGAAATTCAATACTACATGATCCTGAATGCTGGTAGATCTGTTTTCTAACAAAACCCAAGAGGAGATGTGTTTCAGAGACACTAAGCCAAATTTGTCTGCAAGAAAGTGACTAAACTGCATGAAACTTCACTTTGGGAGAGATACAGAGGATCCTTCATATATACCACTGAAGAAAAACGGCCCTGAAGACTTTCAATTTTCTATCACAAAATAGGCAGCACTGACACAGAGCAAAAATCTGTTCCATTGATTACAGATGAATTGGCTCCCTGATTGTCACTTAGTAGTTACATGTGAAGCAGTGAGCATGACATGGTTGTGTATGTTAGGCCAACTTTAATGGTGTTTCAATAGGATAATTAAAAAAAAACCCTTAAAAATACTGAATGAAGTAATAATTGATAGTGCCAAGAATGAAAAAATACAGTTAACATAGTGAAAGAAAACAAGACAAGTTTAAAAAGCTTAATAAAAGAATGAAAACAATTTTCAGTACTCAAGTAAGAGTGCCTTCTGGTCAAAAGGAAGAGAACAACAACTGAGCAACTGCTGGTTTTAACAGCATTAGGGAAAAGTGCTAGAAAATCATGAATAGAGAAACCAGTCCTACCTTAATGTAACTGAAGACAAACTCTTGTATAAATCACTGTCTATTCACCTGTAATTTTAAGAATTTCATATGTACAATATTCTTTTATAAACCAAAGAGATGAATTTTCACACTTTTTTAGTTACCCCTTCATCAGCTTGTTGTTAGCATTTGAAAACTTTAACAACCTCACAGTTTGCCTATTTTCCCGTGCAAATCTATGTGTTCAGACCCTCATTTTATAGCCCCCTAAGTATTATTCCCTCCATCCATTTCTTCCTACATGTCTCTCTTTTGAGAGGAGAAAGCTATGGGAATTTTTCGCAAACAGTGGGTTTCACACTAAGAGACAGAGATTTGTTCTTTTAAAAGCTAAGCAGAATTTCATGGTTATTAACATGCTGTTTTTCTCAATGCAACTTCCCTGTGTACTTATTCTAGGCAGGGCTGCAGGCATCAGCTTTTACTAAGCTTATTCAAAACTTTCCATTGCAGGACTAGTTTGCTTATAGATTTGAGAAAGCTTTGATTATTTCAACCCAAATTTGTCATGTGCAATTTAAAGCTGTGATTTTATTTTATTTTTTTTATACTTGAAACACTGTGTCAAGTATTACACAAACGTATGAAGAAATATGGACAAAAGAATAGCAGACAAAACAATTTCACATGTATGACCTTCAGCTGTGTGGGCCAAGAGGGAAGAAAGCGTGGTCTGAAGTTTTTGTAGGGTAAGGGGATCTTTTTGAATCACTTAAAAAACAGGAAAATTGGGTTGGCACTCTCACTCAAGGCAGGGAGGAATGGCACAGTAGGCCCTAAGTGTCTTGAGGCTTGGTGTCCTTTGAGAAGCTGGAGGAGAACAGTCTTGGGTTACTCTCTCTCAAGAGAGCTTAAGGTGTCTGAGACACTTCCAGGAGTCCCTCTCAGCTATACCACTGGAGGCACTTGATGGGCTCTAGAAGTAACTTCACATGTGTGTCTCTGACACAGGACTTCAAGATCCTGGGCAACGCATTTTAATTGAATTTTACATAATTCACTAATAAGAGAATTGATGAGAAGAAGAAAGAACAGCGAACAAAAAAAGAATATAGAGGGGGAAGAAGACATGTTTTATGTCACATGTTATAAATCTCAATATAATGTTCAGAAGTTCATAGATATTTGTGTCTTTAGTTACAGCTGAACACTGATTAATAGAAAAGATGAAAACTCATTAAATTCTTGGCAATTTAGAACTAAACTTGTTGGAAAAGAACAGGCTAGTTTCAGTCAAAATGATCACAAGGATAAAACAGAGAATAGCAGGAGTATATTTACCCAGGTTAATGCAACTTAACTGCTGTGATAATGCCAAATGAGCCAGGCAGCATAAAGGCATGTAGGAACTTCCACAGTGACAAGTGGTGTTCCTCAGGGGTCAGTACTGGGACTGGTGCTGTTTAACATCTTTGCTGGTGACATGGATGTTGGGATTGAGTGCACCCTCAGTAAGTTTGATGGCAACACCAAGCTGTGTGGAGCAATCAACACATTGTAGGGGAGGGATGCCATGCAGAGAGACCTGGACAGGCTGGAGAGGTGGGCCCAGGCCAACCTCATTAAGTTCAACAAGGCCAAGTGCAAAGTCCTGGGCTGGGGCAATCCCAAGCACAAATACAGGCTGGGTGGAGAACAGATCAAGAGCAACCCTGAGGAGAAGGACCTGGGGGTGCTGTTTGATGAGAATCTCAACATGAGCCGGCAATGTGCGCTCACAGCCCAGAAAGCCAATGACATCCTGGGCTGCATCCCCAACAGCGTCGCCAGCAGGTCAAAGGAGGTGATTCTCCCCCTCTACTCTGCTCTCGTGAGACCCCACCTGGAGTACTGCGTCCAGCTCTGGAGTCCCCAACATGAGAAAGACATGGACCTGTCGGGGTGGGTCCAGAGGAGGGCCACAAAGATGATCAGAGGGCTGGAGCACCTTTCCTAAGAAGACAGGCTGAGAGAGTTGGGGTTATTCAGCCTGGAGAAGAGAATACTGGGGGGACCTTATAGCCCCTTCTGGTACCTAAAGGGGGCATACAGGATAGCTAGAGAGGGACTCTTCACAAGGGCATGTAGTGATAGGATGAGGGCTAATGGTTTTAAACTGGAAGAAGGTAGATTTAGATTAGCTAATGGAAAAAAAAATCACTATGAGGGGGGTGAGAAACTGGAAAAAATCGTCCAGGTAAGTTTTTAAGTCTTCATCCTGGAGGTGTTCAAGGCCAGGCTGGATGGGGCTCTGAGCAACCTGGTCTAGTGGAGGCTGTCCCTGTCCATGGCAGGGGGGTTGGAACAAGATGATCTTTAAGGTCCTTTCCAACTCTAATGATTCTATGATTCTATAATATTAAGTTAGAGAAATCTAAACTAATCTGATGTGCCCAGCAGAGACAGCATCAGTGATATGAGGGTTTTTGTATGTTATGCAATATGTCTGATAAAAGGATGAAGTTTTTAATATTCATAGAAATACCTGATCTTTTTAAAATCCTTCCATAAGACTTCATTATACCTTGTGACAATGACTTGCACAGATTAATTACTTGACTAATAAACCACTTTCTTGTTCTCACTATAAAACTTGCCTTAAAACTGTATGACACATCCCACATTCCCCTCTTCGCTATCCATCATATTTTTTATTTGCCTTCTGTTGAAACGTGAATAGCCAAAAATTACACTGCTTTGTACAGATCACTTTCCCATGACTCTAATAGTCATAGCTGCCATTTTCTTATTTTCTTTTTTTTGTTTGTTTGTTTTATTCTTCCATTTCTGCCATATCTTTGGGGCACTTGTGTTTACTTTTTTAGAAGAGTAAAAATGGAAACAAACAGGATCTTTAAAAGCTCCAGTGAAACTTAGTGAATCACTGCATCTGTAAAGGTCTTCTTCAAACCACGGTCAGTCTTTCCTACAGATTGTACAGTTTGAGCAGCTAAAATGTTGCCTGCAGTTTTATTTTTTGTCTCTCTTGACTACTTAAGGTTGACTTGCCTTTGCTTGCAGTTTGCATACTGATGTAACAATAGCTTTATTTTCAAATTTGACTTTTTACAGTTTTCAGTGAAGGTGCTACTTTTTTATCTCCTCCTCTTCCAAGAAGTTGAATATTTAAGACCTGTGTCACATCTCCTCCACAAGAATAGCCAAAGTACATGGCCAAACCCCGTTCTTTATTCTTTAAATAACTGATAGAGATAGTGATGGACATCTGTGTTTAATAGAAAAACAGTGATAAAAAATCTGCCTTCCCTATAAAGGCCATAATAACACCAGCTGGTATAAAATCAGTTTACAGCTGATGGGTCCCAATGGCAACTGGACAGACTGTATAGTCAATAAGGACTTCAGAGACATTATCTTGCATTTTCCCTAGAGAGAAATAAGGGAGAAAGAGCAGAAACCTCCATTAATAATTAAAAACTGATTCTATGTCCAATAGTCCAGTCTTACCTCTCATATATCACACGTCAAAACATTTTGTCCAATAATTTGGTAGGTTATAGTAGATAATTCAGAATTATTTGAATAAACTATCTGTATATTTTAATGCCAGAAATGGTGTTGTACTTGACTAGATCAACATAAAAAATGTTTAGTCTCTATTCTGATCTGGTCGAAGAAATAAAGTACAGACCAATAGGAGTAATTTCCTTGAAAGTCTGATAGAAAAAAATACAAAGATTTCTAATGTATATAAAAATCTTTCCAAATCCAGAGTATTAGGCAACATCACTCAGAACTTTATTAGATGTTAAGGTAAAAAAGTAAGAAACTTTGCTGAATAAAGCAATACCACTCAAGTTTTCTAATTCTCCTTCATAGTGTACTGACATGAATATAAAGTCATTATTTTAATACCCCCTTTTCCAATTAGCCTTATTGTCCATGAAAAGTCTCATAAAGACATAGCACTTCATTAGTTTCAAGATGCATTGCTATACAGTGTATAAGGGGATGAGACATGCCCCAAAATATTATAGTCTCTAGTCTCTACATGAGTCAGATAGTCCTACAATTTCATTATGTTTTATATTAATGCCATAACTAGTGAACTAGTTAAACATGCATCCTTTTTTTAACCTTCAATGTTTTCTGGATTAATAAATTCATTAGCATCACCCACTTTCCTTGCTGTCTCCTCAGTGATTAACTGATATTGAACAAAATTTTTAAGTACTTTTCCTCTTCAGTGCAAGTGGAAGACACTACATGATTGACACAAACTCTCAAGTACTGTCTGCACTGGTTAAGTTCAGTCAGGAACAGTGGCAATGCAACGTAGTAAAGCTAGGTAGTAAGTCAGACCTATAATAGCAGGGCATAATTTTATCCCTGTTTCTGAGATGCTATACGAGTAAGCAACAGTAGCTGCATGTTACAGATGGAATAACAGAGGCCCAAATCCAGAAAGTAGGATTTATCGCACTTAACTTTTGGTATTGAAGAGCTAAATACCTAACTATGACAGAGTTATGCTTTACAGGCAGTGGTAAGTTGTAGGTAGTTAGAGTGAGCAACTAATCTGAATCATCTCAGATGCTTATTTTGAAGCAATATGAATTGCATTGGGTGCCTGGGTTATTAAGAGTCTAAGTTGCTTAAATGTTTGCACCCAATGGCAGCTGCACTAATGTGTTGGAAACATATGCAAAGAGCTGGATGATACAGCAGAGGAGCTGTGGCATGTATGTCTATATAGTAGACATCTAAATTTAGGTATCTTCATTCAGGAGCTGAATCTCACCCCTGTTACAGGAGGCACTCACCAAGTGACAACATAATGTCATTTAGCACAATTCTGTTTTACCTAATACCTACCTAAAAGTTAGGTATTTAGTCTAAAGCCAGGGGAAGAAGAGGGTACCACAGAGAGAGGTTTATCTCCTTTTCTAAAATAGGTAGCTAGGACAAGTGAGACTACTCATAGATAAGGGGGTGATTCTCTCTTTCTCCATTACTTATAGCTGAAACTCGGGTCACATAGTGTTTGCAAGTACTTAGCTGCAAAAAACATAAATGAGAGGAATCTGAGCCAAGGCTGAGACAGCAGGAGCCTGGTAGAAGATGCATCATCAACACCAGTCCCACTTAACCCTCACTCACAACAGCCTTTGCATAAAACTGCATCTGCTCAGAAAGCCAGGAGCAGGTTAACAGCTAACATAATCCCTCAAGTCTGTGCTATAACACTGCCTAATTTTCTAGCGGCAAACCCATGTTATTTTATCTGCTACATACTCTAGAAAGGGATCTGAGTTTTGCAGACTATGAATACGTCATGTACTACTGAATTTCAAAATCAGTCAAACTGTAATAACATCTGTGAAGCTTATCAAATGATGGGGAGCCAATATTCAAAAGTCACGCAAATGTAAGTTTCCCGACATGATTTTTTCCCCATTTAGCTTAATAGATAATGAGGCACTTCCATTAGAAACCTAGAAAAGGTAGGATTATTCCAGCCTTAACGGAGGTTTCTTCAGATCTTGGAGGGGTTAATTTACTCTGTAGGGGTGCTTAGCTTTTCACCAAGACTACTACACAGAGGCTTCTAATTTAAATGCCTTAAATTAGGTGGGATGAATCTAGGAGCATTTGTTAAGATCGTCCATGATGTTTTAGTACAAAACTCAAAGAAAGCACAGCTATCACAAATAGAGGCAACACTACCAGACTTCTCCTATTTACCAAGAACAGTGTAGGGCATTTCACTGACATGTTGCAGGTACTTCTCTGGATTAATTCAAGAGCAAATGAACTGTTCCAGCCACCGGCTACAGAAGCTTGGCTCTTTATCTTAAGCTATAGCATTTCACATTTCTTATTTAATATAGACAGCTACGAACTTAACATTATTAAGATTTCTTTGCAAGGGGAAGAAGAAAGTAGAGCTCACTACAGAGTCCCATGTTTCTTTAATTTCACAGCTGAATTACCAGAGACTTACTCAAACAGGGAAAGCTACAAGAAAATTCAGAGCTACTAGAAACATGTATATGTACATATAAATATGTTTCACCCTTTGGGTGTTATTAGAGTGGAAGTAACATCTAGTATATGATAAAGCTCCGTGTAATGAAGAAAGGGGGTCATGCATTTTTAAATAGGAAATGGCAGAGGGTATTTCATCACTGCAGAACCATGTAGTTTTACTTAAGTTAGCTTTAAAATAGCTAGCTTAGCTGGTGGTAGCTGAGAGCTCAGAACACGCTGAGAAAAAACTGTGAGCATTTACCTTTTCTCTTAAAGTGCGGTGGGAGGTGTTCCAGCCCACAGTGAACTCCCTGTGACTGACATCTGAGCCAGCTAAAACTGCTAGATCTACTTATGACAGAAAAGGCAATGCAGACATATAGAGAATTTGCAGGTCAAGCACAACTTTAGGTGCTTGAAGGCTTAAAACATTTGATCCTTTGACCACTAGTCTGAAGCAGTGATTGCTTGCATTTTTTTTTTGACAGACAAATAGTGTTTTAACAGGTAGGACTGGAAATCTGTATGTGAAAGCAAGTGGTGGGCAATGTTTGGCTGCCAGACAGATCATCCAATACATTTGAAGACACAGTAATGGTAAAGACAACATTTAGCTTGTTCAAAGTTTGGGGAACTATAACCAGGATATATTGTAATGAAAGAAATCCTCTTAAAGCATTAAAGAATAGGTTGATTCCTATCTGTGCTGTTTTCAAACTCACCACTAATCCAAGATGATTATCTTCTATGAGCTTCAAAGGATGTATTTGACGTGGTTCCTGGGGCTGCACATTTTTCGGAGGTAGTTTTTCCATAAATGCAGGGCAGACTGGTGATGAGAGTCACCATTCAATTAGCACACGTGCAGGCTTACTTCGGTGTAAGGGGCAGCATAACATCCATACCCATGAGATGGTGACGAGACAGGTGACAGGGGATATGTCAAGGGCATTACACTAGTTATGGCAACCAGAGAACACACAGGGCGGCCCTACCAACCTCCCAAAGGCACTTGCCATGCCCTCCTTGTGTGTTCATCATTCCTGGGTTGTGGGAGGGCTTTTTTTTGGCAAGTGTATCACGTATGGTAATCATACAGCTATGGTAGCGTGAGACGTTATACTGGGAAAAATCAATAATTGTCTCTCAAGGTTGCTTTCCAGCTTGCCATATGCCCCATTACAACATTTGTGATTGGACTGCAATGAGTTGTGATAGCACCGCAATGAGTTGTGATGGCACTGCAACGAGTTGTGATCCAGAAGTGTATAGAAAGAGTATACCATGGTTCCTGCAGAAGGAGAAAAGGTTCTGTCTCCATGAGAGAGTTTTGCCAGGTCCTGAATCACTCAATTGATTGTCCTGAGCTGGCAAACATGGTCTGAAAGTTGCCTGACAACATCACTGTGGCTCTGAGCCCAAGCCAGTACATCAGGCTTGCTTGTGGTTCTTACTGCACCCATAGGGCTTCTGTTGGTCTGGCCATGTTGCTTTTCTGTCTGCCCGGGGTAATACTGTATGACATACACTTCTTTTCTTGTTTAATGTGTTCATATCTGATTATGTTCTGCTTCTGCCCCTCCTGCTTGCTCTTCAAGTATCGTTACTCTTTAAATAAAAGTAGATGACTAGAGTTAAAAGGTCTCATCCTGCCACTAATGATTTCATTTTACTCAGGGAGTAGCTTTCTATCTGTATCTGGGTCAGTACTAAGCTTAGCTTCCAGTGTTAATTTTCATGCTAAATATTCTTAATTTGTTCCTCCTTTATGAGCAGCTCCTTGATCCAGTAAATCTTCTTGTCCCTCCTACAGTGTCTCCAGTTCTGAATTGTCATGATTCAGTGAATCTGCAGAGAAACTATTTTAATTATCCTCCCTTCCTTTCTTTCTGGCTTTCTCTAGGATGTCCAAGCCTCCCGCGGAGGGAACATTCCTATCCTCCTTCAGCCCCCCTGAGGCAATCAGAAATTTTTCATGTCAAGTTATCTTTTCGTCTCCCAAATCACACTGGATCAGCACTTCTCAGTGCTGCGAGGTTGATTTCTGCTGGGAGATTCCAGCTGCAGGGGAAGGAAGACACAAGCTCAGGGGAGACTGCCAGAGAAAAGGAATATGTAGCCTCATTTACGTAAGACTTGGCAGAGCCAGAGAGGCCTGATCTGCTGCATTGCTCTCTGGACTTCAAGTGCCACAGATTTTTAGCTTGATCCAGTGCAAGCAGAAAAATCACATTTGCAAAATTTGTAGCTGGTAGCTGCTTTTTTTTTTTTTTTTGATTCTGAATATCACCGTACTTTCGGGCTTAGTGGTGGGCACTGGGACAGGGATGGAGGATCTCCAGATCCCCGACATGTATTGAATCCAGCCCAAAAACCACAGCTGTCTTTGCTCAATTTGCAATAGTGCTGAAAACAGGTTTCTGGGCATCCGAAGACCTGGGAAGAAAACATCACAAACTTTGCAAACAATTAGGACTTTCCTTCATGCAATTGCTTAGATGGCAGCTCGAGTATTAGTGCAGTTAGTTGAAAAAATGACAAAAGCCTGGATAAAGTGCTTCCCTCTCAGGCTCAGCACTGTCAGTCATCCATTCAGTCTTCAGAAGCTCCCCGGTGCTCTTTGTTCAGCAAGAGGCTTACTGGAACCACCACATACTGTGTCAAACTACCAGGAAATCCTTTATCAGTACATCCTTTTGAAACTGTCATTGAAGTGTATGGACCTAAAGACTGATAAGCATTAATAATACCATGTTCTTTTTATCCATGTGTCTCTTCGTTTAGTCTCAGTTGGCTTTATCTTGAACTCAGGATTTTCAGTTTGAGCCAGTCTGCTGCTATTCCCGCCACCCGCCCCGGGCCATTGCCCTTTAAAAAGTGATGCTTAACCCATCTCGTATGGATACATATGGCAGAAAAAATATTAAACCAGTTCTTATCTAAGTCAGAGGTCAATGTTTTTTGTTCATGACATGGACTTCTTTTGGCAAGTGCATGAGCAACCTGTATACCATGGTGCATTTGCATAAGCCCCACAAGCAGCAGAGCTAGTCAGAGTACTCAGTTTTCTTTGTTTCGGTGTTGGGTTGGGTGGTTTGGTGGTGTTTTGTTGGTTTTGGATTTTTTTGTTTTTTTTTGGGGGGGGGGGGTGTAGCTTTAAATTCATACAACAGGGACACAAGAAAAGGATCTGATCTGTTTCTATATCCAGGGGCAATTCTGACCTTAGCATCACCTGCCCTTAAGAGCATGCATACAGCCACACCAGCAATCCAAGCAGAACAGGACCAAGAAGGATCTGCTCAACACCTTAGTGTGAAACCCACTGCTCACAGTCCAGTCCAGTTTCACTTCCCAGTGGGTTTATCTTTTCTTTTTGTAGGAAGCCCAAGGAATTCAACCAGCATCCAAATAGGCACATGTGGAAACCATCCTGTAAAGAGAATTGAATCTGCGGACCAAAGGCTTGTCTTTTCACGGTGCAAACAATTTAGGTATATTTCAGCTATACATTGCCTGCCATCCATTCAGGATGGCTTTGGGGCAGCTGCCAAGTGATGACACAGAAAGGAAGATGTAGATCCTGGTCCTGGAGCTAATAATAGATGATATACGGGCTAATCTGAAATATGAGTGTAGACTTAGCCAGAATATGCTATTCAAGTGAGATCACTCTGCCAAAGATCTTACAGTTTTCAGTAAAGCAGCTCTTTTCAGTGAAAGGACACAAAGGTGTAAGTGCAACATCAGGCAACTAAATCCCAAATCTTCAGAACTTCTCATCTGTCTTCTATATACAGAAACAACTGAAATCTACAGAGCCTAACAATGCCCTGAAATTCTGTGGATACCTTGGCAGTCTGGAGCAGCTAACCACCTAAATAAATCCCGGCAGGTGTTGGGCTACCTCTAACTGTCGTTCCACTTACCTTACCAAAAGTCTTCCTCCAAATACACATAATAGAGGCTTCTGCAGAAAATACAAGGGCTGGGGAAAAAAAAAAAAAAATAAAAATGCTGCTGACTCTTTGGAATAGAATAGAAATAGAACAGAACAGAATAGAATAGAATAGTTCCAGTTGGAAAGGACCTACAATGACCATCTAGTCCAACTACCTGACCACTTCAAGGCTGACCAAAAATTAAAGCATATTTTTAAGGGCATTGTCCAAATGTCTCCTAAACATTGACAAGTATGGGGCATTGACGACCTCTCTAAGAAGCCTGTTCCAGTGTTTGACCACACTCTCAGTAAAGATATGTTTCCTAATGTCAAGTCTGAATCTCCCCTGACACAGTTTTGAACCTTTCCCATGTGTTCTGTCACTGGATACCAGGGAGAAGAGCTCAGCATATCCCTCTCCACTTCCCATCCTCAAGAAGCTGTACAGAGCAATCAGGTCACCCCTCAGCATCCTTTTCTCAAAAATGTTAATTTCAGCACTTCAGTGCTTCAAGCGCTCATTTAGCATAGCCCATGAACATTCATCTTGACTTGCCCGTGTCTGTCTCATGGGACTCAAAGTCACATCTTCAAAAAGACTAAACTGAATCTGAGAGCAGTCTGGATGGAGGACTGTTCTCTCAATCCTTTGTCCTAGAACAATTGTATCATTGCAGTAATCATTTACAGGGTGGGTGAAAAAGCAGGTAAACTAAGTCTAAAGCTGACGGGTTACAGTACTTGCAGGAGGAGACCTGGTGTCCAGTTCTTTGTCCATTAAACGTACTCCATGGGTTACAGTAAAGAAATAAACAGTGGCATGGAATGAGTCAAAAATTGATTTCTTAAATTTTTTTTTAAGAGCTGTTGGCATAACTGACGGCATTGGGAACTCTGCAGTGATTTCATTGCTTGATTTTTCCTTTTAGGGATAGATTTTCCAGGAGGTGGAACTTAAGAACAGAATGACCACCCCATGGGTCAGCTGAGGGCAACATATCTGACAGTACAGCCACATGTCCTCCTCCAGCATGTGCTGACATACTTGTAGAGGCTGGCATGCCTAAAGGCTTCTTATAATTTATTCTGTCTTTCCTACAATCCCTGAAGCACAAATAATCAGAAAGCTATAAGGCCTTGCCATGCTCCAGCTCTTTTGTTCCCTCTTACTATATTCCCTAGGGCAGGCATAAGAGCAAAGCACAACTTCTATAGCTCGTGGTAGCATAAGAATTCATTTATACAAGGCTTATTATTGGAGACCCTCGTCTGTCCCCTTTAAGGATCCTGGATACTAAGCAACAAAATATATTGCTGTGCAACAATGCTAGAATAGTTCATCAAGTTCAATGAACTGGTTGTATAAATTTTCTCTCTCTGACGAAAAAAAATATTCAAAGAACAATTCTCTTTTTATGCTGTAAAGCTTTGTAAAGATGTTATCTATCTGGCAAGATTTTCTATGTTTAAAAAAAGCTACTAATAAAATATTTGCTTTAGCCATCACCCATTTCTGGAAAAAGTTAGTCTTCAATTTTAGCTACAGTAAAGGTGCGGTCCTGGAACAGTATAAATATATATGGCAATATTTCAAACAGAGGGCAACAATTAGTCAAATTGGAGGGCTTGTCTTTAACCTACAGTTATGATAATATTGAATCTTTTGTCCATCTATGAAAAGGGCTTTAAAAGAAGCCACGCGGGTTTTAAAAGAAACCACGAGGGTTTTAAAAGGTTTCATTCTGAAAAGCCTTAATTTCTGGATCTTGATTTTGAAACAGAAATAACATTCCTGCAGTGTTTATGTTTGCCTGTAAAGATTTACACTATCACTAGACCAACAAACAGTTACTCCACAGTTTGGCATAACATTGATTTGCCACAAGTCTACCACACCTTTGGCTCTTCCATTTGGAAAGAAGATCAGTAGCGATAGTTCATTATGTTCTGCCACACTGCTCACTACCAGAACAAGCTGTGCGATATCATGGAACAAACTGGCCTTCCTCGGTCATAAACTCTCTATTTGTGCCTTCAGGGTGAACTGGTGTTTCTCCTCAGCCCTGGCTGACACCATTGTGAGTCTCATCTAAGCCAGATATCTCTTCAGTCAGCTGCTGCTCCTTGTTGGATTTCCTGCCCAAGTTCCCCCTACTTATCTCACTATCTGCTCCCACTACCCTTACCCTGCCCCTCTCTGTTCATCACATCCAATCTTCTCCTCTCAGCTACTGTGTCCAAGCTCTTTCACGTTTCTCCTTGGCACTCATTCCCAGTTTGTTGTCCTTCATCTAGGGTTCCACCTTTCAACACTTTAGTCCTGTTTTTGACAGGGAGGTCACAGTAAATCAGACTAATTTGTCAATGTTCACCGGCTCCTGTTTTCATGCTTACACAGATTGTCCTCATCTTGCCACCTCATTGATTCCTAGTCCAGATCACCCTTATGTCATTCCCTAACCCTCTTTCTCAGTCAGCTCCAAACTATAACTCTACTCCACCAACTCTTTGTCACAGTTATTTCGCCTCATACATCTCCAGCTACTGCCCTTCTCCACACAGTCTCCTTGCTTTACATTATTGGCTCTGGAGTCTCCAACATAAGAAAGACATGGACCTGCTGGAGTGTGTCCAGAGAAGAACCACGAGGATGATCCAAGGGCTGGAGCACCTCTCCTATGAGGAGAGGCTGAGAGAGTTGGGGCTGTTCAGCTTGGAGAAGAGAAGGCTCCAGGGAGATCTTATTGCGGCCTTCCAGTACCTAAAGGGGGCCTACAGGAGAGCTGGGGAAGGACTTTTTACTAGGGCATGTAGTGACAGGACGAGGGGGAACGGCTTTAAAGTGGAAGAGGGCAGGTTTAGATTAAACATTAGGAAGAAGTTTTTCACTTTAAGGGTGGTAAGGCTGGAACAGGTTGCCCAGAGAGGTTGTTGAGGCCCCACCCCTGGAGGTGTTCAAGGCCAGGCTGGACGTGGCCTTGGGCAACCTGGTCTGGTGGGAGGTGTCCCTGCCCATGGCAGGGGGGTTGGAACTCAATGATCTTCAAGGTCCTTTCCAACCTAAACCATTCTGATTCTATGATTCTGTGATTATCCTCCTTCTTCAGCTCTCCTCCCTCTTTGCATTCACATCACTGATTCTGATGCATGCAGGGAACCATATTGGTGGGATGAGAGAAACAGACTTCATGGTCTCAAAAACTGCATGGGAAAAACAGCTTCTTCTTTCCAGCCCTTCCTCTAAATAGGCAGAATACAGAGGAACTGGATGGGAACCATCAACAAGGATTTGCTGACTGATTGTTCCTTAGCAAGGTGATTATAAGGACAGTAAAAGGGCTGATATAATAGTCTGCTTCCTTGCCAAGTCACTAATTCTTGCTCCACACTGTAAAGAGACTGGATCTTCTTAAAGATTAGGGGGGTTTTAATATGCATAAAACCAAGTGTGGTGGTTTGTTTTTGTTGTTTTTTTTTTTTTTTTTTTCTAGTTTCATTCTTGGAAACAACTGAATAAAGTTGGTTATAATTATAAAAACCAACCAGAAGCACACAGCAGTTTAGAAAATGTCATCTTGAACAGTCAAATTTAAAAACATTTCTATTAGTAACTGAAAACATGGGAAATATTCTTACAAGAGGAGGTGTCATCAAAACCTAATTATAGATTATGCTTCCGTTCTTGATGTAATCTAATTTAAATTTCTTATCCATCTGTAGTGAGAGAATAGATGTATTTTAATTCATATGCCACTTCCAGCATTCCTGAGTCCAAAAGCTGTGATAGATAGCAACGGATTAGAGGAGATCAGTGTCTCACCACATAGAGGAGTTACTAATTATCAATTTGGTGAAAAAAAATGTTCAAAATCTTCAGAGAATTCTTTTTTTTTTTTGTAGGAAAATCTTCAAATAATGTAATTAATCCTTGATCTAGACTCTAATTTGGTAAATACTCTTTTACTTCCTCAGCTTTTTGCAAACTGGTAGAGTTGTGTGTGATTGCAATATGACTAAAGAAATAATGTAAATAGATCCTTAAATCCTTCCAGGGTCATGGTCAGACATGTGGTTTTTTTAAGTATAAGAATGGTGTTTGCCAACCTATGTGGTTTAGATAACTTGGGTGCTCAATGCCTTTGCTGTGGTATATAAATAGTGTTACATTATTTCTCGCTCTCATACACATACTTTCGAACTGAATAATTTAGCCCAGCTGTTGAAGCCTATTACGCTTCCCATTAAAAATTATTTCAGAGGGCGTAACATTTAGGTACTTCTAAAACTGGATGAATGCACTAAAAGAGACACTGCATTTGCATAAGCTCAAACTATTGTTTAGGGTTTTTCAGCTATTTTAGCTATTAAGCTAAGAAGCCTTTGCTCTTTTCTTGTCTCCCTAGCCCATTTTCTAGCTCTCCCTTGGTATCAGTTACATGAGTTGATTCAAAGTATTAACATGAAACCCAGACTGGACTATAGCAAAGCACAGACACCCCCTGGAGACTTTGCAACTTTTGTAATGAGTTTGAATATCAGAACGTGCTATATATAGTCCTGCATCACAAATGTGACTTTTTTTCCTTTGCAAAAGTCTATTTTATACAGGTGCACAATATTATGCAGTGAAAACACATACATGAGCACAAACACACATACCCACAGAGTTTAATTGCTTTTACACAATGCCCTCCTGATGTTCTTCATGAAAATCTGTAGGACAGACAGGACATAGACATTGACATAAATTCTGTTGTAAATACATCAGATATGTATGATAATTTGCACTAATTGGACATTTGACTCAATACTCCAAAGAAAACAG
>NW_009647856.1:5233408-5262934 GCF_000708025.1 Charadrius vociferus | reverse complement strand
AATGCCCATCTGGAAAAAAAACCACAAAATACACTGGTTGGTAGCATCCTTCTTAATATCATGACAGCATCAGGTATTTATCTATTTGTGCAAAATAATGTATTTGGATCAGAGCCTTCAGTACCCAGTACAAATAAGAACCTCAGCTGTCCAATAAGGATCTAGACAAAAACATACAATTAATTTGACACAGGTTTCCATCACAAACAATTGTCAGGCCTCAAATGATACCAGACAAGTAAGGACTTGATAAAATAAAGGGGGAATGCAGCCAAGCCCTTGTCAATTTAATCAAGTACAAGATGAGGTGAAAGACGCAATATGAGCTAGTTGCTGCTCAATTACTGTTGAAGTTTTGTTAAATGAGTTGACTGCTATCTCATTTACATAAGAAAATCTCCACTCACGCTTCACTGAACCTCAGCCAGGCCTTAATTGAGAATTTATGGTTGAGTTCTCAGGGGAGGGGAAGAACTTGAACGTTAATTCAAAGTGCAGTGATTGGCCTAAATTCAATCGTATTCATGACACTGATGAGTAGTGTCCATTCATGTAAAAATCCTGTAACAAGCGAAGACTTGAACTGAAATTAGGCAAGGAGCTGCCAAAAGTTTGAAGTCAGGCTTGAATGCACCTGGATTTCCCTGTATGTATGTGTAAAACAAAATTACATTTTCCCTGGCTTTTCTCTGGCTTATATGTGGATGTTTGTAATGTACAGAAAGTTTCTTCAAATTAAGTCAATCCTTCTTGCTGGAAACAGTCAAGTCAGCCACACGCCAAAGAAAGAGAAGGATATTTACTACTGTCTGAAGTGCCACAGAGGTTGCCCTTCTCTGCTTCTGTGTTTCATATATACGTAGGGTTGGGTTTTTTTCAAGGAATAGTAGAAAGAGGACTATTTATCCCATAGTGGACTGTGATACGCTCAGGAAGTTCTGCCATCATGTTGATAGCTGAAGCATGGGTCGTTTGGCTTCAGTTCTCTGCTGTGACAATCTTTCTAGGGTGGTCTTTGGTAAAATATTGGAGACCCAGCACCCCACTTCCACCCCCAAAGTAGATAACTTTGAGGACAAGTACCAAAACGGAAACAAAATCTTTAGGTTTTAAATATGTGTCATAATCTGTTCCCTAAAGAATTCATTGGAGGAATTCAGGTTGAAATTAAGACAGCTAAATGTAGTCCTCTACACACAACTATCTACCAGTGGGCCAAGCGTCTAAGCAGCTGTTATGGTCGAGGGTAACCAGACTGATTTTTGGCTCCCCTCAAGTAGGGGTCTAAGTGGCTGAAGGCCAAAACACAGGCTGAAAGGTCACTGACTTTTCTGACTGTATGAGTTTTTCCATCACAAGTTTTTGGTGGCTAAGGGACACAAAACAGCAACCACATACATGATACCTGGGTCCCAGGCAAAACACAGAGCAGGGCTGGCTGACACTCATAGCTCTTTACTCTGCGACAGGGTACCCAACACTCACTAGGAAGCCAAGGTGAAGAACACATTTGTAAATAAGACACAGAGGCCTTTTTTGGAAATTATTGGTGTTAATGAGATCAAATGACAGTGCAGAGAATGTAACAGGGAGGAGAAGAGATGCTTTCCAGTTAGGGTTAAGCTATTGGACTTCCCAAATATTCCATTTTTTTTTCCCTCTGAGATACTGTCTTCTTAGCAAATGTACCATATATAGTTATAGATTTTAGTGTTCCTTACCAGCTGAGACCAACACTGAATCTACAAACTTTTCCTAGTAAGCCTAGCGGGCTGTTCACTAGAATTTGATTCTTTGATCAGCAGCTTGTTACAGCCCTAAGAAAAACATGTCTTACTTCATCTACTCCCCATATCATCTCGCCCCGTGCAGCAGTCCATAGTTCTGCGTCAATTACTGGGGCAACCTGTTCTGAGGATACTGGCAGAGATGCTATGGCCCCTCAAAGGCTTAGGTACCACAGGGAAGCTCCAGGCACCTGCAGAGCACAGGTGTTCTCTAAGATGACTATTTGCTCATAACAATCAAAGGGAGCAGAGGGAGGAAGAAACAGTGGACGAAAGCTGCCTTTTCTGATTTCAGAAGGTCAGGACTACTTTCTGCAATGAATAGCTGACACCTGACTGGAATAAAGTCACATGTAGAGAGACAATTAAGTATTGCCTTTTTAGAACTATTTAATTAAGATTTTCTATTTTCATGGGCCTGATTATGTGCTATATGATGGGCAGGGAAGGAATACAGAAACGAACAAGTACTCTACTTCCCCCCAGCAAACTTCGATGGAAGATATACACAGGTTGGACCTTAATGATTTTGCCAGCCCTGGGGATACATTGCATTATTGCTGGGGATACATTGCATTATCACTGGGGATATGCCATCCCTGGGATGCCTTTCTTGGGCATCCACATTACTCACTGGAGCACTTCTCTTGAGTGAGGGAGCTGCCATCCCTCCAAGGGCTGTACTCTGCCTTGGCGTTGCAAGTTCCAGGTCAGAAGAGCTTCCATATTAATTGGAAAATCATGTACTGGGAAGCCCCTGGGGTTGTGCCTTAATTTTTTTGCTTACATATCCTTACTGAGACTTCCATGCCTAGCTATCAAGTATTTTCAGAGTTTAATTCCTTCTGGAAAAATGCCTACTCTTATACAGGGACAGACAGGCTTTCCGTAGTAAATGTCTTGGTCCTGGCTATTGAAAGAGGCAATGTCAGAGTTAAGTTTTTTACTCTCGGAGCACCTGGCACAGCATCCCATCTGGCATGGCTCATACCGCCCACGTTGGCACTGTTGGGAATCTCACCACTGCACTGCATCAAGAGCACAGAACAGAAATCCCAGTGCTATCACAGCCTCTATGGTGAGCTTAACTGAATCACACTGACACCTCAGCTTGCATCTAGGAATGGTACTTCTGCTTTTGTGGAGCATTCTGTCCACATGATTAAGATTATTTGCTCAGGTTTTATAGTCAGTTCACCCATCTCTGCACCCATGGTACAGACTGTCCTTCCAGCAGCTGAATTTCATACAGCATTTTCAGAACCAGTTGCTGCAGGTCTAAATGCAGTTGATGCCTTCAGCAGCACAAAGAATTATGCCTGAACATTGAAGGGATACCAAACTCAAACCTCTCAGACAACTACTGTGTGCCAGAGCATGAGGACCTCCTCTAGAGCTCTCTTTCTTCAGAGCTTCATCAACACCTCTACCGATGGAAGCAGAAACTTCACATTTCAGTTACAAGTTTATAAAAGGCAAGCTGCACCTGGGAACTGTCTCACAGGATGTGGCATGTCAGAAGGACACACATACCAAGAAGTCCCCTGCCCCTGTGCCTTTCTTTTTGTTCTAAGATTTGTACTCCAGTAAAGCTTAGCCCTGCAGTATCAGCTCAGCATTCACCTAGGTATAGACTATGACTCTAACACCATACAACTAACACCCCCCATCTTTGATCTTCAAAGGGGTAAAAAATGCTAACACTTCATACGACATTATTTAGGGGCTTCCTAGAGTTCCATATATTAACACAGTTCACTCTGTTCAGTAGTGAATATATTTCCTCTTTAGGAAGGTTATATTCAGCTGTGCGGGAGGGAATGTGAGAAAAAATCCCAGTCCTGTCAGGCAATTAAAGCAGTATTATTCCTTGCAATTTTAGGTTTTAATTTACTGTATGAATACCTACACTGTTAAGTCAAATATTTTTATGGGAGAAATCAGTGAGGCACTACACAATAATGTTAAAACCTTCCACCTCCTACATCTTTTTCAGTATGAGAGCATTATTGTCTGGCATGCAAACAATATACTTCAATATTTAAATGGAAATTTAGGGAATGAGATGCATTGTTCTTAAACTTATAGATTAATGAATCATTTAATGAGGGTTATTTTAATGATAGAATTTATAAAAGGTATAGTTAAGGTTAAAATGTGATTTTTGTTCTCAGTTTCCCTGCTTTCTATGCCTTTATTTCTAGTCAATCATTTGTAACATTTTGAAAATTGAATTGTGAGCTGGAATTTTCCAGTCTTATTTACAGCTCAGCTGCAATTCTGGAGAGGAGTGAAGATCTAAGTAAAATTGGTTTAGATGCTTATGACTTCAGACCAAAACTGAACTACATTCTTCAGCCTGGCTACTGATCAGAAATCTTTCATAGGAATAATTTAAAAACAGCTGAATATGTTTCGTTCTAACTTGGCTTATGATTTCTTGAGTAGGTTCCTTTAATGACTTGCTAGTTTTAAGGCTATAAGCATTAAAACATTTTTTCATAGATCCACAGTATAATTTTCTACAAGGATTAGTTTTAGAAATTCATTTTAAGCTTAACTTCAACAATGTGTAGAAGTAAATGCAACTGGTATTTTCTCATTACATGGTTATACATCAAAAAATACACAATTGTCAAACCAAAGTTTTCAGTAAGAACATATCAATTATGACAAATTTCATTCTCTCGGAGATGCTTCCTCTCATGCTGGTGAGAGTTTCCAGTTTAGGGGCAACAGAAAGGCTGTAATTAGCCTCATTAAGCAATATCTTTCCCCAGTGCCTATATCTGAATGTGTGAGCCTCAGCTTTCTCTAGCCAGCAGAGAGAAACCCTACTTCCAAGGCATGAGTCAGACAACCCAAAAGGAGATGTGCAAAACCACCAACTTCTCATCGCTAGTTAAAAAGGAGGTCAAGTGCTACTAGCTGAGATGGAGGTATTTAAATGATATGTGTCTGTGTTGGGTCGGGTACACCTTCCAAAGATATTTTCTGTCATTGTCTGAAAATTTGTTTGAAAAACAGAGCAGCAACAGTTCAAGTCCTTGTTTCAATAAACTTTTTATGTACAAAGAGGAACAGACTAACTGTCCTGGATTGAGGACCCCAACACAGCTGGATCTGAATAATGCTTACATGGGCTAAGGAAGGATGAGGTTCAAACAGCACACGCATATGGACCAGTCTTTGGTGCTTTGAAGGATGGTGAACTCCTCTGCTTCTCTTGGCCACTAAGCACATTGGGTTTGCATGAGAAGTGGTGGAAATCCTCCCTGGTCTCTGTAAGAGAGAAGAGGGAAGAATGGGTTTAATATAATATAAATAAACTCAGGTCAGGTGATAAGAACATCATTTCCAACTGCTAGTGATGTATTGCAAGCCACTGGAAAACCATGCAAAGGTGTTTTTTCAAGTGCTTGCTTCCCTCTGTGACATTTATGATGAAATTCTGCATTACAGTGCGGTTTCCTGCTGTGCTTAGCTATTTCAAATAGGTGGCTACTTCTCTAGTAGGCTAAATAAAGTGTGAATTTCCTGGAAACACACTGCCTGCTCTCACACATAAAGAGGGAAGGCCTATGAAATTGATATGCCTGTCATTTCAACTTTGATAGCTGGGAAGATACTAGAACAGATTGTTAAATAATCAGTAGTTAAGAAACTAGAGGAAAATCAATACTTAAAAATGTCCAGCGTGGATCTATCAAAAGAAAATAATGTCAAACCTATCTAATTTCCTTCTCTGATGAATGATCGTGCTTAGCAGATGGAGGAGAAGCAGAAAATGTGAAGTATTCTGACTTTATTAAGCTTCTTGATATTCTACCTCGGCAAGGTAAGGAATTATAGTCACTCTGTGTGGATGTGTTACTGGCTGAAAAATGGCACTTAAGGAGTGGTTTTCAATCCTTTTTCTACCAAACAAAGAGGACATTTTGAGCAGGGCACCCCTGCCTTGGCTTCAGTTCTGGTGAATCTTTTAATTTGTTTCTTGGATGAGGGAATGAAGCACACGTAGAAAAGTTCTTGGGTGACAGGATGAGAAGAGTTGTGTGTACTTTGGAGGAAAGGATCAGAATTCATAACCATCCTGCTAAACTGAAGCAAACGTTTGAACCATGAGGATGAAATTCAATAAAGAGAAGTGCCATGAATAATAATGTCTGTAGAGGAAACCTGAAGCACACAAATACAAGTGGGAGAATAGCTGGAGGAACAGCAGTACAGTAGGAGAGGTCCAAGGTCATCATGGCTCACAAACTGCGTATGAGTCGACAAGATAATGTGGTTGCACAAAAGGCAAATCTCATTCTGGGCTATATTAACAGCATGACAAGGGAAGTAATTATTCCGCTGTACTAAGCCGTGGTGAGACCTCAGCTGGTGCACTGTCCCCAGTCTGAGAACAAGCATTAAGATAGATGTAAATAAATTGGGCAGTCTCTAAGGGAGAGAAAAAAGACAAGGCATAGAAATTCTATTTATCCAGTAAAAAGACGATCGAGTGGAAACACGATGATACATGAAATGGAGTAAATTAGTTTAAACAGGATGATGGCCATTTTTTCTCCACATCCTCTGTGTGTGTTGTAAGATATGCTGACTTAATTCGAAACAAAATACTTCAGACAAAAATTTCAATACAAAGTTGTAAAATAGAGATTAGGAAAAATGTCTAATTAATAGATTAGTAAGGCCTTGGAACAGATGGTTGAGTATACTGGATCTCCTGTGCTGAAAGTTTATAATAAATATTGGGCAACATCTCTCAAATATTGTTTAGATTTATATTTTTGTGCTTCACAGAGAAGAGCCAAGTAAGTGACCACTCGACATTCTGTCATTCTTATGTTTCTATAAAAACTTTATTTGAAAAAAAATATTACAATATGATATTTAATAAGTTCATATGCTTCAGTTTCCCACCTGACAACATGGATAATTTATCATAGCACAAAGAGGGTCATTTGAAAATGCTGTAAAATTTGTAATTTGGTATGTCACAATAGGATTGTGTTTTAGAAAATTTCAGTGAAAACAAACAAACAAACAAAACCTCTGGAGAATAAACTTCTTTTTCAAGTAGAAATCTCATATTTCCCAAACATAATTTATTTTTTTAACAAAAAGTGAAAATTTTTGTAGAAACAGAATCAGTGGAGCTGAAAGTACATGTTTGAAAAGTTTCATCTGAAACAGTTTTGAACAGTTCTACTAGTAGTTGTGAAGCCATTGGTATTTGCAGCCATGAACCTGTCGGGCAATGATTTTATCCTCTTTTCAACCTTGCTGCCTTTGAATCAACAGGGCTTTTTGTTCTTTTCTTTCAATTCAGATTATTTTTGCTTTTGCCTCGTACTACCCCAAGTAATTCTCCCTCTAAAGGACAAAGGGAAATTAAAAAAGGCAAGTTCAGACAAGCAGATAACAAGAAATCAGGGAACACTTCCACAACGGTGTCTTTGTGAAAGCACTCGGAAATCTGTCCTTCATGTCACAAAACAATCTATCGCTGTTGGCAGAAATGACAGCTTCGAGGCAGGTAGCCTTGTGGGGTAATATATTGATCAGAGGATGTAACACTCGCTCACTACTACAGCTGCTATCGTTATCCCTGTGTTGGCATTTCCATTATACTCCTCCTCATGCATGAGTTAGAAACTATTTTACATTGAACTTGAATGTTGTTTGTAATGCATATTCTTTCTGGGTTGAACTTAGCACAGTCATTTCCAAACTGAGACTGGGTACAAAATGGACCCTCTTGCCCGTTCTCATTCAGATTCAGACTACTTGTCTGAAAGCCAGAGGTTATAGGGCCCTTCACTAGCACACCTGCACCACACTGACAGCATCTGAAAGCCTCTGAGCACCTTCCTTCCTCCTCCTCCTTCTCCCAATCACTCACAACCTCTTCTGCTGAGGCTGTGACATTCTCTCAAAAATTAGGTTAATACATTGAGGATTAAAGTCACAGAAAATCAATGAAAGTAAGCTTAGGAAAGGTGGTTGCGAACCATCGAAGCACAACTCTTTCTATGTTTGAGAGTAATGCAGAAACAACAAAATGGTTGAGGGTGGGGAAAAAAAAAAAGCCACGGAAAGGATCAGAAATGTTATGCTTTAAGTCACAGAGTAATGGAGCCAGAAGACATGAGTTATAGTCTTACTTATAGTGTTAGGATAATTAGCTAGCTTTTACATCTTTTACAATCTCACTACTGTCTTTATAATCTCAAATGAATCGCTTCCCTCTTCCACAGTACTTCCACAGTAATTTATTTGTGGTAGAGACCATTTTTCCAATATTTTATGACAGTCCCTGCTATAATGGCTCCAGGCTCATTAAGAGATCTTTTGGTGCACCTGTAATATGAATAAATATCTTTGAATATATGAATATATTTTAATATTCATATAAACAGATGAATAAACCTTTATCCCATCAGAGTTACACTGGCTTGAAGTGGAGTAATGCATGAGTGACTCAATCAGAGACTTATTGCTAGCTCGTCTTAACAGCCTCTAATTTGTGCCAAACCTGGGAGAGGCAGTGTTATTGTTCCCATTTTTCCTGCGTCTCTTGTTACACTTGGAAAACCGAGGGGTAGATAGATTCTAAGGGAAATCTCTAGGTTCACCAAAATTATTCAAGGCAGAAAAAGTAGTGAGCTCTTAAAGCTCTTAGTGTTTACCGCTGAACCCTCTTCTTCTCTGGCGTTGAATCTTCAATGGGAAGACAATAGCAGGGAAGTATTCCCCAAATAGGAAATGAGAAAAAATACTGTAGTTAAATTCTTCATTTGGACTCATACTCTGACACTGTAAGGATTGAATTTCTTTTGTGTGATCAAGCACTAGCACGTTATAAGTATTAATGAAAAGTAAATAATAATAGTATGATAAAATCCTCCTGCAGCCATCAGCAGCTTTCAACTCTGTTTCAGCTATTGTCCAACTAGAAAAAAAAATAAATTTAGCCCAGATGTTGTCAATATTTATTTGTGTAATTATATTCCTTGCTGACCAGCTCACAAAATGTGTAAGGATATGTCCCAGTTGCTCAGCACCTCAAAAGGATTACATCAGCTTTGAGAGTCTACCCTGAAGGACAATCAAATATTTATGCACAGCTCCTATTTAGGTTGCATCTAAATATGAAACCTATCCAGAAAAGTCCCCACTTAAGTCCATTATTATTCAGGCAATCTTTTAAAACTTGTTCTTCACTTTAAATAGGTGTTTAAGTTTCATTGATCTCAAGGGAATTTATACAAATACTCAAATGAAACATGGTGCAGAGGTTCTTCAATAAAGGGAGCTCTTGTAAAACGGGCCTGGCTTCAATTGCTCTGCTGAGCCTCTGAAGGCAGGTTTTAGCAACAGGTAAATAATGCCAATGTTTCAGCCAAAAGGCCTTGTTCAAGTTTAATTACCTCTCAGCAGATTAAGGTTCTATGAAAGCTGTTTCCTTATTTTTAAAAAGGTAATTTACCATTTGTTTTCATGCTAATGCTGTCCTGACAATCTGCACGTATTTTATGCTTCTACCACATTTGCATTTCCACATATCTGATATAGGTGAAAATGTACATTCTACTTATTGAATGATTAGGAATTTTAAAGCATAGATCTTTTCTGTGAAAAATCATTCCTGGCCTCTATTCATTTTGGGAGACAACAATTCCGTTTTTAAGCCATAGCTGCTACTAGCTAAGAGGATAGATCCTTGTTATTGCTGATTATAATACTTCATGAAAACTGCAGCTACCCAAAAATATTCCAAAAAATGATTCAAAGTTTAAATCTATGGAAAAACAAAGAGTTTTACCTAGCTGCAAAAGAGCCATCTGATGGCATTCATTCTGTTTAAATAGCAGTTATTAGGCTTTTAACAGTTTTATGCTTTAAAGAAGGATAAAAATTCTAATAAATTAGTTCTCCTGGACCAGTTTTAAAATCAGCTAATCATGTATGATTAAGATAATAGATAGCATTTATCACCATAGTAGCTGGTGACAGCAGCTCTTACTGTATTCTGCATTTCCAATATCTATCAAATACTTAGAAAATATGATGAGGTAAATAATGTATCATTACACATACCAGAACTTTAGAAAGGTGCTCAACAATGTTATATTTCTCATGTCTCCAACACATGTGACTTATTTTCATGACTCACATTTGATATTTTCTGAAAGCCTGAGTTTCTAGAGACTTGGATTCTAAGACACTGTCATTTTTTGTGCCAGAAAGCAAACAAGCAGAAGGGTAAAGAAAAATCTTAGAAACATGAAAATCATGACAAAAAAGAAAAAGTAATGAAAAAAAAAATTATTAATGAATACTAATAAAAAATAACATTTTCCTGCAAATGAGTGGTTTTGTGGCTTTAACACAGACATTAACATCCTTGATTTTTGCAATCACATGCAAAAACCAACAAAAAAGATGCTACTTATTTATTTACATCTAGCATCCCATGTAGTTTCCAGGTAAGCATAAGTTAGCCAGTGTGTGCATGCTGTACAGTGACTGAAGACACACTGCTCTGTTCAGTGCATATCTTTCATCTATTTTGGCCAGGTCTTGGGTAAATGCTGCATTGCAGTACACTACCAGGGCTCCAAATCTATAGAGTGAAAAGATTGTTTTTAGTATTTCAGCCTGTGCAGCTATTTTGGGGTGGGAGAAGGAGTTAAAATAGTTTAGAGACAGAGAACAGTGTTTGAGATGATCGATTTTTCCACTTATACTCAAAAAAATAAAAGCAACTTCTAGCAACAACATCAAAGCTGCTAACAGCCACTGCTAATTTTCTGTCTCAAATCCACTGGACTTCTCCTCCAGAGTTTATTTGCAGTTGATTAAAGAAACCCCAGTACATGTCTCATGGCACTCAGCAAAATCCTCGCATCTTTGTGATTGAGGAGAAAGGTTGAGACAATGGCCATTTATTGCCATATATTTTTACACAAAGCACTGAAATGAATTATTCCAGAGCTGGGTTGGATTGGTACAAGCATATTCCACAGTTGGTCTCTGAGGCAGACACACTAGTACAGATAACTCCATGCCAGTTTTAATCTAACTAGCTCTTTAGACAGTAAGCATGATAACCAGAGCAGTACAGACAGCAGTGCAGCCAGAAAATGCTACCCAAGAAGTACTGAACACGCTCGTGAGACTATTCTGTATGCACCCGCATACTGACACAGATGGTTTGCCAAAGACGTGTTTGGGGCGTTTTGCTATGTGTGGCTCCTGCAGTACGGAAATATAAAAACTGAGGCACACGCCTGTGCCATGATAACAATTGGGTTCTCCTACTACTAATGTCTGACTGGGGAATCTGATAAGCATCCCAGATGATACATCATTAACAGTTTAAAGTTTAAAACAACATCATTAAAAAACACCCCAGATCCTACCCAAGGATTCAGAAGGCGGCAATCAAGCTGAGGGTTATTTCTCAGCTAAGCTGTGGTCTAGACTGACCAATGCTGTTGAGTCCTTTATTCAAGGGTAAGTAAAATTGTCATCATTGACTGATAAATCAACAATCATGCTTCTCTGCAAATAGTATGGCTGTGCTAATGAATGTGGATTAACAAGTTGCCATGGTCAGAATACTCCTAGGTCCCTGACCTTTCCGTTGTATGCTGTAGGGGATGGTATAGGGACACCCAAGCCAGAGAAGAGCATGCTAGATACATGATCAGGAGCAGAATAGCCAAGTACTCACAAAACTATGACCATGAGTGTCAGAGACTTAGGTTCAGGATCATACTTGCATGACATACTGCTTTCAGGTCTGAGTTGGTTTCTACTCATGTGGAAGTGTTAGCTGAGGTTGATGTTGGGTTTGGGAGCTCTGCAATGTACTCTGCTGCTTGGATTCCTGCATTCTGAACACACTCCCTCAAGCTTTTGCTCCTTCTGCCTCTCTGAGAAGGGATATAATGATTCTCCCTATCCTGAACTGGAATAAAGGTTTAGTTTCCCGTTTCAGTCTGACATGGATACACGGGGCTGCAGTTCTCTGGAAAAAAGCAATTAACAGCTTTAATTGACAAGCACCTATAACAGAGTATTCACGGAGACTCAAAACTCATAAGAACCACTGAAATCCTCTTGGTTAAGGAAACTGCAGATTCAGTTCACCAGTAAGCTTTGGATTCCCAGTCTTAGTTTCTCTTTATCTAATTTCCATCAGCTTGAGAGGTTACCTCTGAGTTGCTCCCCTGCATTTTCAAGACACCAAATTCCTTTCTATTTCCTGAAGTATTTTATGGGAAGAAGAAGACACCTTTTCTTCCTGTACCCATGTACCAGGGGACTAAAAAAAGCACACCAAAGACTAAACTAAGTCTTGTGGTAGACAGCTCCCTACTTGGACATGCCATACCCTTTTCTAATATACACATTTTAACAAGCTACACAGAAATATTTCAACACGTTCAGTCACTGCCTTTACAATTCTCCATACAAGCACACGAAGCATGCAACTTTAACAGGTTGTTGCGTATGTCCAAGGATATCAAAGTATTTTTATTAGTTGTGAGTCTTGCGGTTCAGCCTAGAATTTAATCTGGTGCAACAGGAGAGCAAGCAGTGAAGGTTATTAAGGTGGAAGAAGTAACCTGCTGTTTATGGTAACTCACTGTGTCAAAGTCCTGTTGCTCAGAGCAGGGTAACGGCAGAGCCTGTCTGTCTGCCAAGCAGCCCTGGCTGCTAATGACAGCATATGCTAGTGCCGACTGTGCTAACACTGTGACTTGTGAGGGTCCTAGGAAGAGGCAACTGTCATTAAAGTCCTGCCCACTCCCTTCCATGGATCAAGGACAAAAGATACAGGAATCTAATGGCTATTGTATCTACTGGCTAGTTTCAGTCTCCTTGAAAGATAAATTCACCTGCCATCCCCATTCAGACATATAGTAAGGGCTGTGTCTCCCTTAAAAATAAGTTTTCTAAATGTTAGTATAAGTGCCAATGAGCCTTTTCATTACATTAGCCATAAGAATGTCATTGCTTCCTGTCCCATTATTCCTTAGGGCAGTGATCCTCCACCTTTACCAAATCATGGAAACAAAAAATTTCCGTTCTTTGTTTCACTATACAGTGCAAGCAAGTTTATACAAGTATAAATAAGATGGTGAAACTATAAACATTGACCAGTGTACTACTTAGTCTTTCAAGAAAATCCGTATTCCATAACTTGTCCAGCTGTTACGTGAGCATGTGCAAGTATCAACTTTTAAAAAATGAGGTAATCTTAGTCTAATGAAAGTTACAGCAAAATTTCAGTGTTAACAGGATTCAGTACCAGTTTCCCCGTTGTGTTTTCAACTTTTAAACTGTATTCATTCAAATAAAAACAATATATAATTTGCCTTTCATGACAGCTTCCTCTGTTGTCATAATCTTGCCACGTCTTCAATTGTCCTTATTACATCAAAGATTGACTTCACAGTTTCTAGTGTGGAAACCATCCTGAAGGAAACAAAAACACCTTCTCCACACATACATCCAAGAAAATATCTCAAGAAGTAACCAATTATTTTTTTCAAATAACAGACTAGGCAAAAACCTCATTTATTTCCTGTTGGGCATTGCCTTTGAAATAAAACCGTGGTATTTTTGGAGAGATTGGAAAACCTCTTCCTTAGGGCCTGTTCTAGTCTTACAATTCGTTCCAGCTTACGCGAATGCATCACCAGCACATATGCGCCTCGTAATGGATAAGATTTCACTATATTCAGTTCTAGAATAGAAGTTGACCAAAGTACCATAAAGATGACTCACAGAGCACAAATGTACATCAGTAACTCCTCTGAATGCAGCTGGCGTAACTACTGTACCCAAAAACTGGTCGGCAGTCGGCAACGGAGAGGTGGCTGTAAAAAGTGGAATAAGAACTCATATGGCTAAGTTGTACCCTCCTGCCATGACAGTTTGAGCTTTTTCATTTAAAGCCAGATCTGACACGCTACATGAGCTGCGGTCAGAGAAACATAGAAACTCAGACCAGGGTTATTGCTATTTATGTCCTTTGTGGTCTCTCTGAGATGTGGCTTCACCAGGTCTTGTCTACGGCACAAATGGGATTCAGAACAAAACATCACTGACCAGTTGGGCAAAGTATTGGTGGTGTTAACTAGCAATTAGTCACGTCCCGAAGGACAGTATGCTCCCTTGGGAAAAAAAGGCAGTGATCTGCACGAATGTCAGATGAAAGTCAAGCATGGTGCCTTTCTGGTCTACCAGAGATGCAAAATATTCACCTCTGTGCAGCCAAGTAGATATCAAAGTCAGGTGGTGAAAGGGAGGGGAGGTATGTGTGTGAATCTCCTCTTTAACAGAGCTGAATGGGCTTTATAAATGGGTAGAAAAAACTTCTGGAAAAATCTGTCCTGATTTGGCCTCTTCTCTTTCCTCTTTCTCCTTCTCTTTCTCTGGAAGTTGCCTACAAAGGGCCAGTTGGAACGCGAATAGAGAGAGGACAATGGACTGCAAAAAGTTCTTTTTGGGGGCAGAGGAAATGGGTAGGCAGGACTAACTATATTGGGTGGAGGATAAATGGGGGTTGGGGTATGCATTCTGGAGAAGCTAAAAAATAAGTGGAGAGAAGGACTGGAGGACAGGTGGGGCTAGGACAGCTAATGGTACAGGCACTAACTACTAGAGAAAAGAAGGGTGACCAAATCTAAAATGTTTGAGATTATTTAAAGACAGTAAGTATATTTTGCCTTTCTTTCTGTCTTGCACACTTATGGCATACACATTAAGCCAGGTTATCTAAAATATAGAGCTTATTTGATCACTTTTTGTTTGTTTGTTTGTAGGTCCATGATGACATTTTTTGAACATTTTGGCTAATTTCCACTTTAGTCGAGAGAAAGGAAGAAGTCCCGAAAACAAACATTATGAAGGTGTATAAGAGCTGATTTTCAGGAGAGACAGAAATCTTCGTAGTGTCCTGGAGAGCTCCAGCCTGACTTCGCCCTCAACTAGACCTCAGAGAAACTGCACTGGACATAATTCAACAAGCAAAGCTTGAACTAACGCTTGTAATCAGCCTCATCCAGCTTATTTAGTTCTGCTGCTCTTGGTATTATTTGTTTCCTAGTGGGATAGATTTCCCAACCTAATTTGTGTTATCAGGATTTGTTTTTCCTCCTATTACCTTCCCATTCTTTCCCTCTACACAGTAGGTCCCTTTTGTTTGACAACAAGTGATTCTAATTAATCATTTTGTGCTGCTTTTGAATTGTGCAGCTCTGATTAATTTGGGGGACTGAAATACTGGCTATAGGGTTGAGCTGAAGTGAGTGAGCCGTGAACACAGGCTCTATTGTCTGCAACAGCACAAAATGCTTGTGCATAGTGCTTTGAAAATTTAAGTATTTCTTTTGTCTGTGATATGCTATGCTTGCTTAAACCTTTCAAAACAATGTTACTTGCATTCATAACAATTTCAAAACAATGTTATGTGCAATGAGAGGTTACCCAAAAGCAAAGAAGATGATTACTCAGGCACTGCAGCACATTATAAGTCAGTGGCCAGTCTACCCATTACTTCAGTCTTGTTGAAGATTGGCATTGTTATTGTTATTATTACTTATAAATAAAAGAAATTTAAGAACTGTATCATATTCAGGGACTGAATGATTTCATAGCTATAATGCTGGGTCCTCTGACTTCCTAGAAAGTTCCTGCTGTTCCAGTCCAGCAAAAATTGTTTTCCTTTTGTATAGATCTATGAGGATTAACACATGAACTCATATAAGTCATCTAACTCATCTACTGCTAAAAGCTGACCATCAAAATAAGAGTTGCGAGTACCAGTAGGGCTAAGAATTATCATTATGTAAGTTTTTATGCCTTGATTCAAGCATGCTTATCTAATTCTGCCTACGTACCTCAGTGTGCATACAGATATACACAACTATGTAAACACACATGTAGAGAAATAGCTACAGATAAAAGACTGTTTCTCAAAAGGCGTATAAGCTTCAGTGTGGAACTCTACAGCTGTGTGACTGCGACTGTGGAAACTGGCAATGGATAAATCCTCTCTCCCGATGTCCCACTGCTCCCAGCTGTACAGGTGAGGATAAAAGGGGAGGTTTTCCCTGGTAAACCTCCATATCTTCAGGCCCCGGTTTCGCGGGGAAGGAGTCTACTTAAGATTTTACTTAGTAATGTCTGTGTTTCTGCAGTTTATTCTGGTGCATAACTGGAACTTCTAGGGATTAGTGGAGTACAAATACTAATGAATAATGAAAACATGAAAAACAAACAAGGAAACTTCAAGAATCAGGAAATCTCTCCAAGTTCACCTGCAGGAGTCTTGCACACCTATGGCAGTACGGAAAATCCCCTTTACTGCTTCAGGACACATGTAGAGTTTAGCTTTAGCTGCTGTCATGAACATTAACTTTATATGTTTTCAATTAAACCATAAAAATCATTGATTGCCATATTTTTCTCCTGGTAAAATGTTGTTTGCTTAGGCGAGCGGCTGAGGTGAAGGCAAAGGTGTCAGTCTGACCAGGGATCTAAGGGAACTATGGCATGGCTGTGAGTCTGATATCAACATAAAAACTTCTGGGATTTTGCTATCCTGTCAGTTTATGGTACTTTCCTGACAGAAGGTCAGCAGGCTGGGAGTTTGTTTGGAGACCATGGGCAGAACTGCTGAAAGGCAAAAGGCATCTCTGAAGTCTCACTCTCTTGTACCTTTTTTGAAATTATAATTCAGTCTGCAAAGAAACAACTTTAAAAAAAAAAAAAAAACACAAATAGACAGATAGATAAATAGCAAAGGACCACAGATAGAAATCCTTGTGTTTTCCTTAAAGCCATTAAGCACAAAATTGCAGAATGAGAGATATTTTCTGAATATCTAAAACTTCATTTTTTTACTATAGATAATCTGCTGAACAGTGTTAGTGTAAGTAGACTTGGCTACATTAGGAAATACCTGGAGTGATTTTGTTGGCTTCTAGTTTATTACAGGGCTTTGCTGCTGGATCAAGAATAAGGTCCTGAGGAATTTGCAGGGTTGCTATTGCACAATGTTAATATAATATTATTAATCTAATAACTATATAAACAAATCAAATGCTTTACAACAATGAAAAAGTAAAAACAAAAAGCAATGGTATACAGGGAATAATAGGATCGTGTAGGTTGGAAGAAACCTCTGGAGGTCATCTACTCCAAACCTTAGCTCAAAACAAGATTAATTTTGATCACATTAGAATTGGAACATAAATGAAACATGTTTAGAGTTGCAAAGCAAGTCTGTAGTGATGGTACAGGAAAAGATGGGGTCAAATGATAATGCCATTGCTATGTGTGGCACTAAGCTCCCTTTGTGTGTGTGGTCTTGAAGCCATCCTGTGTGACTGGCCCATATGCTTCTAGGTAAACTGGACACTTGAATGCTTGTCAGATGTAAGTACCATAACTGACTGAATATTTTTCAATGAAACATTTCTTCTCTTTAAAATTCCATTTTTTAAGCTGTTTCAGGACCAGGATAGAATTTCTAGTGGAAGTCAGGTTGAACCATCTAGTCCACTTCAACAGCACTAGGGAATAAGAGGAATAAAGAACAATTATCACTCCTTGTGTCACTTAAGTAATTGAAATGAGTAGACATAGCAAATGCTCAGGGAACAAGATCTGTTGAGTAATAATATTCTGACCTTTTGTAGGTCAAAGGAAATTTTGCCATTGAATTCTCTAGGACTTTGCTTTTCCCTCCACTTTATTTGAATAAACACTCATTTCATCCTCAATAAGACTTTAAATTAAACCGTGAATTTGGCAAGAATGCATAAGGTGCAAAATATAGACTCATCTGTTCTGTATTGATGTTATTTGCTTGTCCAAGCAGCAGAGTTATTTTAAAACTACATTTTTCCATCTGTGAAGAGATTATTAGAGATCTCTAAAAATATGCAAGGACTGTTCATATTTGCTGGTTCAGTGGTGTTAGTTCAGTCCTAGTTTCACGGAATGTTTGACCAGGATTCATCTAAAGATAATTTTATTGGTGTCTTATGTTTAATGTGCATATAAAATGGCAATTTCCAGGCTATTTAAAAGATTTGAATGTCTCAGTCTTGTTAGAATATATATGGAGTGTGCCTCCAAACTCATTTGCGTGATTCTGACTATTTTTTTTTTACAAATCGTCTTTAATTATGACTAGGGTGGAATGAAGCATTATGGCTTATAGCATCAGTCTCTATTGTCTATCAGAGCAGGCAGGGAGCCTGTCCCAGGCAGTCCTGGGTAGCCCAACGCAAGCCCCCTCTCTGCTCAACACACTCTACAAAGTTGGTGGTATTGTTACGCATGGTGTCCCTCAGCTTTTTAGCAGACGGAGACACAGACCTCTCCATTCAAAGCACTAGAGCTCTGAATTACTCTTTAGAAATGTGCTCCTCTCTCCTCTCCTTGGACTACAGCAGTAATTTAGCATGATTATGCTCCTGATCCAGGAACCTTACTTAGTTGTCTAAAGGAACGTGAAACTTTGAGACTACCCAGTGAATGGTTTCAGAAGATGATGGTGATTTTTCTTTCCTTTACAGAGGAGAAAAAATTGTGGACAGTTCTCCTGAAGTGCAATTGTATAATCTCTGCAATTAATGAAAATACGGCTTTTTTTTTTTTTTAAAGTCAAGCAACTGAAATGTTGTTGTTAAGGAGTCATTATGGCACTTGCTATAACACTGTGAGAATAGCAGACTTAGGGAAAGCAGCATGTAGACTTTTGATAAACACTGTCAAACAGCTTAAGTCTAAACAGTATGAACTCATAAAGATAAAGAAGCATACTGGTTTCTGGCTGTCAAAAAACCAACCCAACACAGAGATTATTTTAAATATTACCCTAAGCTGTACTCAAACAAAATATAGCATTGAAGTATTGAAAAAAACCCAAACCAAAACAAAAAAAACCACCACCTCAAAACCTCAGAAAGGTCAGCTCATATGGAGTAAACCATTTAATTATTGCAGATGAGGGCTTGGCCTTGCTGCTCCCCAGTTTGACTTCCCAAACAATCATAACTTCTTTCCATGAAGAAAAGAAAACACGCCAAAAGAAAATGAGATCTTCTATTGTGAGGCAGCATCTAAGTACCTTTAAATAATGGATACTCCTTGTCAGAACATGAGATCAGAAGGGAAGGGAAGGGAGAAGGGTGAAAGCCATACAGTATTGACCAGTTAGTTAGGTTTACAATAAACAGCAAAGAATAACTTATATGGGATTTAAGGGCAGGAATACAGGTGTAGCAAATGAGCTCAGAGAGATCAGAGGAAGATCAGATGAGACATAAGGGCCAGTAAGAAAGAACAGGGATATATGGTCTCAATATAAGTGGACAATTAAGATTTGATTCCTCTACCTCCAGACCTGAGACTTTATACAATTTGGGGGGCAATTCCAGTATGTTCTATGAAGAAGGAAAATTATTTTAGAAATGGTGTCTTTCCCTGCTGCGTATTTAGATATTCAGAGTGATTTTCCCATTCCCTGAGTTCTCTGAAGTTTCTGGTTTCTGTCTTGCCTCTGACATATAAATGCTCCAAAGCAGATGATCCAGAGCTCAGCCCTGCCATTTACAATCAATCCTCAGGGAAAATACCTTTGGCTGACGTGGCTTAGATGCTGCTAAAGCACTGGCAAGCTAACCAAAACTTTAGGCAGTAGCTCCTCATCTTTCATTGCAAGACGTGACATTTGATTGTTCCTTCTTTCAGTCTGAGTGTAAGGTCTGCTGCATCAGTTGCCTGCAATTGATGTCTGCCTTTCACAGTGTCCAGAATAACAATAACTAAATGGATTCCAGTCTGTCGTAGCAAATACCTACATAAATTAAAAATAATAAGATAGTTTTGAAATGATCAAATGGTGTGCCAGTTTGACCTAAGGGTGATCTAAATTTCATATTCAGCGCAGCTGGTTTGTATCACAGAATCATAGAATCATCTAGGTTGGAAGGGATCTTTAAGATCATTGAGCCCAACCATTAACATAACACTGACAAAATCAAAACTGAACACAGTATTAGAGATGTGGCCTCACCACTGCTGAGTACAGGAGGACAATCACTTCTCTAGCCCTGGTGGGCACACTATTCCTGATACAAGCCAGGATACTACTGGCCTTGTCAGCTGGGCAGCTTTCCAACCACTCTTCCCCAAGCCTGTAGCACTGCATGGGGTTATTGTGACCCAAGTGCAGGATCCAACGCTTGGCCTTGTTCAACCTCCTACCATTGGCAGTTGCCCCATTCCTCTTGGTTCCAGCCATGAATTTTGTCACCCACTTTCCAAATATCAGCACATGAGTTTCCGTGGTCAGGCCAGGAAGTTGGAGTGTGGCTGAAAACAAATCAACTTTTTTAAGTGTGGTTTTTAATCGGATGGCCTTATGGGAAGCCTTGGGAACATGTAGCTAAGAATGTGAGGAAAGGCAGAACCATCCTTTTTTCCAAGAGCCCGTCCACAGACCGGCTTAAACTGGTCATGAAACTGCACCCCAAAAGTGAAAAATCTATTCTAAAGATTAGCTAGCACACTACCGAGTACTTCATACTTAAAGAAGTCAGATTCTTAAACCCTAATGAACTCCCATGGATTTTGATAAGAATTTAATCAAACTATGCATCTTGAATCTCTTACTCCAATTTATTATACCATTTATCTTTCCTACAAGGCCTGTTCAGATAGATACATTTTATTAAGGAAAATTTGCTTCAATATATCAGTAACACAGATTAAAAAATGCAGTGATTAAGTTATTTACAGCTCATGCAAACAAATCTAAAACAGACCCTAGGACATTTCTAACTTGTGGGGCACGGGGTGCATGCTTAGTGTTGATGTAACAGTATTATTTCTCCTTCTGGATCTTCAAACAGCTACTAAAAACATGATGTAGTCAAAGGTAACCTTAAATTTGTCAGACTGTCATTTGCAGCAGCTGCAATATAACAGACCAGGCAAACAGAAATAAGTTAACATTTCTGTGTTGGTACCTTTTCTTTGGACTAGCACTTTCCAGAACCTTTAGCACAGAAATAACACGCAATCTGATGGTATTACACTTATACTTTTATTCCTGAATGCTGGAATATAATTCAGAAATAAAGACATAAATTAATGTATTCTTTCTTCGTCTCACATACAGAATAACCATTGAAAAGTAAAGCTGATAACAAAGAAGTATAATTGCAAGAACTCTGTTTTGGCTTAATTATAGATTCAGGACACATATGTGGCATAATTTGAAAATAATTGAAACTGAACAAATACTACAAGTACTTCACGAATGTGTGAATAAGATGTGAGCGGAGAGCTGTTATTTGTTATATATAGTTATAGTTATATATATATTTATAGTGTTTTATATATATAGATATGGTAAGGCACTGGAACAGGTTGCCCAGAGAGGTTGTGGAGGCCCCATCCCTGGAGGTGTTCAAGGCCAGGCTGGATGTGTCCTTGGGCAACCTGGTCTAGTGGGAGGTGTCCCTGCCCATGGCAGGGGGGTTGGAACTTGTTGATCTTCAAGGTCCCTTCCAACCTAAACCATTCTATGATTCTATGATTCTATATTGCTCCAGGTTTGGTCTTGGAAACAGACCTGCTGAGTATACTCAACAGAGAATATTCTTATATCTTGGTATAAGAATTAGGTATGAAATGTATATCTGATTGCAAGTTGGAAGCTATTGGCAAAGGATGAGATCATCATACAAGGAAAGATTTTTTTGACCAGAAAAATACAAATTATGTACAGTGCAAAGTCCTTTATTTAAAGATTCATCATATAACTCACACTGTAGTGGTTGGGTGGCAACAAAAGAAATTAGATACCCTTAGGATCCCTGTTGCTTTTGAGAAAACTATGAATTATTAAGGCAGTGAGGCCATGAAAAGGGATAATGGAACCATTGGATGTATCAAATTAGGTGGCTTTTTCACTACAACAAGTAATATTTTAAGACCACTGCATAAAGCAGAAGGCCTGATGTAGAACGATGTGGGTAGCTCAGATATTAAACAGAGACTAAAAAGGTCTCTTTGAATGATTGGGGAAATAGTAAATACACCTTAAGAGATTAATCAGCAGAACTTGGCTTGTTCAGTCTGGTGAGAGGGAACTGAATTACTTCATATAACTACATCTTGGCATGAGGAGAAAACATTTAACAGTAGTAATAGCATAGAAATATTTGCTAGAAGATAATTCTGGCAGAAAATCATATAGACAAACTCATCATGGATATGTTTACAACAAAAATTAACTGACATTGCAAGCATTGAAATAGCTTTCCAAATAAGACCGATAAGGTAAGAATATTTCATTGTTCCAACATGAAGCTTAGTAAGTTTATGGGGAAAAATGACAGGAGAGGGATGAACCCACAAAGAAAAAAAATTTCTCTGAGTGCTAGTTATGGATTTTTAATCTACTGATATTCCCGAAAATGGAGGCAGGAAGATATGAAAGGATGCATAACTGTTATCTATTGTGATATACACGATAAATTAAAATTACTGTTGCTTGTCTCCCAGGGTCAGGAATATTGGTTTTGTCTTCTAAATAACTCGACTGCCATTATTTCTTCCATTGGTCCTTTATACAGAAGACGAGTGGCATAGCTGAAGAGAAGACATTGAATGAAGAGTCTTACTCTTTCTAGTGCTAATGAGAAGAGTCTCATGACCATGACCAGTGAGATCTGCTCACAGTAACCCAGTCATTCAGTGAATTTTCCCACAATCAGATTGTCTTGAGGTTTTTTGCACTTATTTCAACGTGGCTTTAGGTTCACCCTACAAATCACATGCTAGGGCAGGAGTCTAAAATATTGGAAGTGACAACATAAGAGGCAAACCAAAAGTGTCTCAATAATTTGCCCCTTATAGCACCAATGAATGCTTAGAGAGGAAGGCATGAAATGTTTCCCTAGGTATGTTTAGGAGTTTTCTGAGGAATGGTTTTTATTCTGTAATAGCTCTAAACGGTTACATCCTCCATGCCCTTAAATCAGGAATCCCCTAGATTTCTCGGGCTGTTTTCCACTGTCGGGATACAATTTATTGTATCATTTGATCTTTTGCATAAAGGTCTGGTGGCTTTGAAGGTCAGAGACATGAGAAGGAATTGGAGTTGATGTCTGAAAGGCCCATTGGAATAAAGATTGCAAGCATGAGGGCTAATGCTGATGATTTATGAGTCATACTAATCTTTTGTTCCTGCATCATTTAAGTCAGTCAGTCTTCAGGCCACCCACATCTCTTTGCTTAATATGGGTTAGTAGGAGCAGTAAATAATTAACTTAAAGGAGATAAGTTAAAACAAAATAGTGACACAGATTACCCCCATATACATGTAGCTCAGATGTAAAATTTGCCCTGTAATTTTTTTTTTATCTGTCCAAAGACATGCTGTATATAAGAAGTACGATTATAAAACCATTAAGTCAGTAGCTGATGCTGTACCTAATAAGAAGTGATGAAGTGTGACGGCAGCGTATCTTCTACATTATCATAATAATTTCTAGACATACTGGCTAGAGAAATGTGTTGAGTGATAAGGCTGCCATCTCTGAGTGAATAAAAGAGTTGTAAGAGTGTTTAAGGGTGGTTAGGGCATTTGGAAATCAGTGCTTCTGCACAGGCTGCACTATATGCTCTTCAGCAGCATGATAGTGGACCTACACCAGCATAACCAAACTAGCGGCTGTCATAATTATTAATTTTTCTTCTTTCTTTCTTTGTTGTTAAACAGAAATAAATGCAATTGAATATGTACTTAAAAATTAGTCTCTGCTTAAGATGTACTGCAGTTTACATGGTAAAAATTTAGAACATAAAAAAGAAAAAGAGGATTTGGTTATCTTAAAACCACAGTTCTTCATTTCACCCACCTAGTACCTTTTTGACCCATGAATTTCAAAGTGTTGAGGAAAGGTATGAATGTAATGTTATCCAACAATTCACTATAGAAGTGTTTCACTCTTTATTAAACCTTGTCCACCTGTCATTCCAAACACAGGTTAAGTATGGAAGAACCAGCAAGCAGTAAGGATGGCATATTATCCAGCCCTGACTTTTGCTTACAGCTATTTTTTTCCTTCTCATTTAGTCTAACATTTTGAAAAAATTGCTGAAGTGTACTGTAGTCTCTTCATTGTGAATGAACCAGTTTTTAACCAGTGCTGCCTTGGGTTCTTTTCTCTGTTATGGCTCTGCAAAGTGATACAATAAAGTCTTACCAAGAGTAAATTCAACCAGTAAAGTTTTAACAGATTCTGATCTCATTTGTACCCAGGGAGGTCCATGTTGCACATCAATTCTTACTTCATTTGAAGTCAGCTCCAGGAGCAGCAGCATATGGTTTTTCCATCGTTGACGTCAGTGAAGTTAGTCTGTGTTTACACTCATGCCAATAAGATCAGAATTTCTTCTTAGTATTCCAGAAGTGAAAATCCCCAGACATTCTAAATATCATTCTTATACAAGCCCCATGTACCTCAGCATGAAACACAGGATGAATTTCAAGAAATCCTAGGTTATCACATATTATAAGTCTCCAAATAACCAGTTTAGGCCACAGCAGTACTTATCTCTTCAGTGGGAGTTTCTTTACTAAATTGAAGTGAGTAGGTTTACCATAAATCCTGTTAACTGCTTTAGTAGCACTATATGGAACAGATAATAAATCACAGAGATCTCTTTCTTTAGAAGGCTACTTGTGCTGCTGGACAATACTATAAGAAATTAGCAGAGACCTTTGACCAGTTCATGTGAGTTGAAGAGTTGTCATTAAATATATTCACCCAGAAAGCCTATCAACTGGAATACATGCATGAATGAGGCAGAGGATTGCAGCAGACAGAGCAGAGGTTCACAGAGAGGAAATTTTGTCTTTGCCAGTAGTATAAGGTTACAGTATAATACAAGTTATATTTTAGATCACCTCACCAAAGTTGATTTAAAGTCAAGCATCTTCCCTATACTAGTTATCTGGGTTTCTCTATCGCCAACAGAGAAAAGTAGCATCTCTAATAATGAATTATTATGCCTAGAAGAGGCATCCAAGATATAATGAATCATATGTGAGAGGTGTCTTTGTCCACCGTGTGCTGTCATAAGGTTACTCAGCTTGCTTAGCCTGAACTCCTAACTTTAAGGTGGATGAATTAAAGGAAGCACATCTCAATCTTAATCTCATCTTTTTACATCTTTCCACATGTTTTTCACTTCACTTGTTCAGCTAGAGACTAGAGATATTTTTTATTCTTTTGTGGAAGAGATGAACATTTACAGCTCGCAGTAGCTGGTGCTATAACTGAAGCTGATGAGGACTGTGCTTTGACTATTTAAAATTGCAAGTAAAGCTGGTTCTGTGGGAAAAAAAGAAAATATTTCCAGGTCCTTGGCCTCTTTAACTTAGATTACCCCCAAGTTTGGAGATGTTTTGTATTTTAATGTCACAAATTCTGATTCTCTTAGTGAATAACATAGTTTTCTATATTGGAGGCCGAGGTGAGCCTACCAGGAGACAAGTGGCAGAAGCACCCTATTGTGACCAGCTGGGTGGCACCTTGTATCCTTTGCATAGGGTACCTCAGAAGGGTACGCTTCCAGCACTCAAAGGATAGTGGTGGGCCTTTACTGTAGCCACCATGGATGCAAAGAAGATTAAACAGTTGTTTACCTTTGCCTGACCTCTTGCAGGATCCCTCTGTTGTGGGGTTGCTGCATGTTGAAGTAGAGAAATTGCTGATTGCTACCATGATGGCACACCAGTGGTGGTATGGCATCAACCAAGAATTCTTGATCAGAGCATTATCTGACTCCTGTAATAGCAGACCAGAATTCCCTTAGATCTCTCTCTGAGGCTAATGTCACACTCTAACGTCTCAAGATGTTCTACATATGTATAAATTAATGATTTTAAAACATTCTCATATGATAGTGATGAATACTTATTTTATAAAAAAGGGAAGGAAGGAAAGAGGGAAGAAAGGAGAGTGGGAAATAAGGAGGGTGACATGGAAAGAGATACAGAGAAAATTTGACTTTATTTGAATGGTATAACTGAAGTTTCATTCCAGAAAAAAAAAAGGAGGCTTGTGGTTTTGACCTCTGTAGATCTAAGGCTGCAGTAGTTATGGTTGAGCATTCAGTTGCAGTAAATAATACTTTGCCGAAATGCCTTAATCATAAGTGTTCAGAGACCTTATTTTGGGCTTGAAATTCTCTTCTTTCCAAAGCAGGTGAACAGATTGTTTCTGACCAATTCAAATAAATGTCAGATACCCTGGCTCTGGTTCTTACATCTTCCTTTCTTTATGTTTAGTGTGCATTTCCTTTGTGTTCTTCCCATGTGCATGGTGATACCATCTAGAGGAGGTATTTACATGTTGCTGTCCATTGCAACCACAGAATATGACTTCATGTATATATGTGCCCCAAGTGCATGGCGTTATTACCATTAGTTAAAGGTGACAGACTGAGACACGAAAATGTTAAATGTTTCCTTCAGAGTAATAATGAACACTATAGAAAAAGAAACTCACGTCTTCCAAACACTTCAGTCAGTGCATCATCTCCCTCTTCTCACTGAATCCTATATTTTTACAAGCTGGCTATAGTCCTGTTGGGTTGGTTTAGGGATTCATCCCTGCCTCAGTTTTGACCTAAGTTTACAGGCACAAATGTCAGAAGGTGACAGAAGTTTGATATTTCATAGTAGGGGCTGACAAACTAGGTGGTTGGAGCACAGGCACGTTAAAAGATGTATTTGAGAGACATCAAGGTTCCAGGTTTGGACTGAAAATCTACCAGTACTCTTAAATGCTGATTTGAGGAAAATAAGGTACAAGTTGTCATACCGCCCATACGAAATCGCCAGCCTTTGAGCTTCTTAAGGTGTCTTTCAGCCATATGTTTCTATGAATCTGCAGGCAAGTCTGCACTGCTGTGTTGGATCTGTCCTGGAGTTCCTCTGTCCATGCTCTGAGACGACTGAAATTGAGCTCACTCTTGTCTGTAAACCATTTAACTGCATTATGATATCCATGTCATATGGAAAACTTAGTCTCCGCCTGTGGTAATAAGAATGAAATGACTGTACCTGCAGAGGAAGCCAAGGATGCAAATTGGTTTTACACAGGGAATTATATCTCTGAATTTTCCTGGGAGGAATACAGAGGTATCGTTCAAACAGCTAGAGATCAGGTTAGACAAGCTAAACCCCAGACAGAACTAAATCTGGCCAGGGACATTAAGACAAACAAAAAAATCCTTCTTTAAGTATGTCAGTGAGGAAAGAAAGACTAGGGAAAAAGTGGGCCCTCTCCAGAAGGAAATGCAAGAACTGTTTACCTGGGACAGAGACAAAGCTGACGTCCTCAATGACTTTTTTGTCTCAGTCTTCACTGGCAAGGACTGCAGCCGCTCTGCCCATGACGCAGAATACAAAGGCGGAGATTGGGAAAATGGAGAACTGCCCACTGTAGGTGAAGATCAAGTGTGAGACCACCTGAGGAACCTGAAGGTGTACAAGTCCATGGGACCTGATGAGATACATCCATGGGTCCTGAGGGAACTGGCAGATGAGGTCGCTAAGCCACTAGCCATCATATTTGAGAAGTTGTGGTGGTCTGGTGAGGTTCCTGGAGACTGGAAAAGGGGAAACATAACCCCTATTTTCAAAAAGGGAAAGAAGGAAGACCCAGGGAACTAAAGGCCAGTCAGTCTCACCTCTGTGCCTGGCAAGATCATGGAGCAGATCCTCCTGGAAACTCTGCTGAAGCACATAGAAAACAAGGAGGTGACTGGTGACAGCCAGCATGGCTTCACGAAGGACAAGTCATGCCTGACAAATTTGGTGACCTTCTACGAAGGGGTTACAGTGGCAGTGAACAAGGGAAGAGCAGCTGATGTCATCTACCTGGAGTTGTGCAAAGCGTTTGACACTGTCCCACATGATATCCTGATCTCTAAATTGAAGAGGCATGGATTCGACGAATGGACCGCTAGATGGATAAAGAACTGGCTTGATGGTCGCACTCAAAGAGTTGCGGTCAACGGCTCGATGTCCAAGTGGAGACCAGTGATGAGTGGCATTCCTCAGGGGTCAGTACTGGGACCTGTACTGTTCAACATCTTTGTTGCGGACATGGACAGTGGGGTTGAGTGCACCCTCAGCAAGTTTGTCGATGATACCAAGCTGTTTGGCGAGGTAGACACGCTGGAGGGGAGGGATGCCATCCAGAGGGACCTGGACAGGCTGGAGAGGGGGGCCCAAGCCAACCTCATGCAGTTCAACAAGGCCAAGTGCAAGGTCCTACATCTGGGTTGGGGTCGGAACAATCCCAAGCACAAATACAGGCTTGGTGGGGAATGCCTGGAGAGCAGCCCCGAGGAGAAGGACCTGGGTGTGCTGACTGAAGGGAAGCTCAGCATGAGCCAGCAATGTGCAATCGCAGTCCAGAAGGCCAACCAGATCCTGGGCTGCACCAAAAGAAGTGTGGCCACCAGGTCAAGGGAGGTGATTCTGCCCCTCTACTCCACTCTTGTCAGACCCCACCTGGAGGACTACATCCAGCTCTGGAGTCCCCAACATAAGAAGGACATGGACTTGCTGGAGAGTGTCCAGAAGAGAGCGACAAGGATGATCTAAGGGCTGGAGCACCTCTCCTATGAGGAGAGGATGAGAGATTTGGGGCTGTTCAGCCTGGAGAAAAGAAGGCTCCAGGGAGATCTTACTGCCACCTTCCAGTACCTAAAGGGGGCCTACAGGAGAGCTGGGGAAGGACTTCTTACCAGGGCATGTAGCGACAGGACGAGGGGGAACGGCTTTAAAGTGGAAGAGGGCAGGTTTAGATTAAACATTAGGAAGAAATTTTTCACTTTAAGGGTGGTGAGACACTGGCACAGGTTGCCCAGAGAGGTTGTGGATGCCCCATCCCTGGAGGTGTTCAAGGCCAGGCTGGACGTGGCCTTGGGCAACCTGGTCTAGTGGGAGGTGTTCCTGCCTATGGCAGGGAGGTTGGAACTCGATGATCTTCAAGGTCCTTTCCAGCCTAAACCATTCTATGATTCTATGATTTCCTCAATTTGTCTGTTTACATTCTCGGTGAATACTCTCTGCTTTTCACTTTATGTTTCTTTTTTTCTTTGTTTTGTTTTGTTTATTTTCTTCCTAATAGTCTGAATTAAAGATAGACTGTTCTGAAGATTTCGTGGGTTTCTGCTTGTTCTTTTTTTTTTTTTGTTAACGGATGTTGCCTGTGGCATCACCCATTGCAGGCACACATGAAGGCTAATGCATCGTTATCAGCACACTGAATGGAGAGGCCGTCTTGTGGAATTGTCTAAGTGATACGTCTGCTTATTTGCATCGTAATAAGGCCTGATGACAAAAAACCCTCCAGGTCACTTTGTCTGAGTCTTTGCAGAATATTAATATGGCTGTAATGAATTGCAACTTGTACATGGTACAAATGCACTTGGATGCAAACCATTCAATTACTTCAGCAACCTGTAGAAGCCAAACCCCATCTGTGTCCTTTCAGAGGCTTTCAGTGGCTTCACCGGGCTTTGAATCAGACAGATATATACAATTGGATAACTCAGTGCTGTAATTTTAAGACTATGTTCAGTCAACAAATTGGAATTA
>NW_009647856.1:5229593-5233368 GCF_000708025.1 Charadrius vociferus | reverse complement strand
AGTGTTGGGATTCATCTCTCTTACCTTCAGATATAGGTTGCCCCACAGACACACCTGAGAGTTGTCTGGACTCCCTTTTTTGTCAGCTAAAGGAGCATCACTCTTCTCATCTTCCCTTGACAACTAAAATAGGTCCAACAAATCACACTTTAGAAGTGTCTATTTGTGTCCACTGATTGAAAGGACCCCAGAGAAACAGCTCTGATTTAGACATACGCATTGAAAACGTTTGGAGCAAAGTGAGATAAATTCCACTTCAATTGCTTTTGAAAGCCACAATTAGGCTGGCACCTGAATTTTTGCACTTCTCATGTATATTACGCAGAGCATTCACTCTCTACAATGGATGGGACTCATTTCACCTAACTTTAGACAAGCCTGGTGTAGACATCTATGTATAAGTGTATCAACCTAAGCTCCAGTTATCACTTGTGGAGACAATTAGACACTTGCACTACAGACATTTGTATGCAGTCAGGTGAATCCTGCCCAAGGAGTCTTTATTTGCCTGTTCTGTCTGTAGAGGTCAGGCATCCTGGAGAACAGAAAGCTAATGGACATCTAATTTCAGTTTTCCACAACTTAAATGAAGTTCACAAAGATGGAGCCATGTGTTGACGTGCATGATGAAAGGATCAAGAGTCAGTTGTGAAAAGTGGCAGCAAATAGAATCCTGGTTATAAATAAGGAAAAAAATCTTAATTGGTGACATTTATTCTAGTCTGCAAGGTTCACAGGAAATACTTTGTCACTGGTGGTCAGATGAAGAAACATGTTGACCAGAGAGGCTGAGAAACCTGTCAAAGTCCTGCTTGGACTAGGAAGTGGGACTACCAACCTGACTTATTCTGCCACTCCGAAATATAAACTGCTATGAAAAGGGAGGGAAGGGGGAAGATGCTTTGATACCTGAGACATCTCCCCATGGAGTACTCCACTGGTACCTTCCAGCTCTTGAGGACAGCTTCCACCTGTCACTGAGCCGAGGTGGGATCTGTGTGATTAACTGAGGCAAAAAAGTTAAAAAGCTTCCCTTAGCAGTCAATTAATATAGTAATTACTTCACAGCAAGGACTCTCTTTTCCTAGAGCAGACATCTAAAACAGGTTTAGATGGATGCACCTTGGATGCACACTCTCCAGCTTCCCAAGATAAATAAAGCCATTCACGGAGCCTGAAATCTCCCTGGAAAAATGCAGAGGCACCAGAAGAGGCAATTGTGTTGTGCCTCAGTGAGTTACCGTGGTAAGAATGATACTCTGTACTGCTGCTGCTTTAATTGGCCCATGGTTAATAGTATGAAAATGTGATGCTCTAAAATGCATTTCTTTCCAGTCCATCCAGTACTTGTTAGATTTATTTTCTGTTTGCACTCTGCAGCTGAAGCTGGAGCTGTTTGCTGATGCTTGATCCCCTGGGCAGCCCCTCTGAGTACGGAGGGTTACACAAAATGTGAGCTGGGGCATAAGGTTGCCCTTTCCTTTAAGGGCCACATGAACCTCCAACCACTTAGGTTCAAAGCAGTATGAACCACTTACAGCATCAAGAGCTGCTAGCAAGGCAAGGGGAGGGCTGTGTGCAGCACAAGGCTTTATTTTTATGACTTCCAGGGTCTGTTATTCATCAGTGGCTTAGCAGAGAGCAACCTCTCTTTTATCTTCTGTTCCTGGATGTTGCAGAGGAAGCAAAAATGGGGATTGGATTTACCTGATGCAGAAAATCTGATTTGTTTATCGGGAGATGAGAAAAATGGGGACTGCAATTTGTGTTCTTCATCTCAACACACTAGTGTGCAAAGGAGTTAACTAATAAATTTTCAGACTGCATTTTCAATCTCCTCTTACTAAATATGCATGAACTTTTAAATTCAGATTATTTCTTCTTAAGGGTTACATCTATAATCAGCTGTCAGATCATGATATCCCTAAATCATAAGAATGAAATGGGACCTATTCTTGGAGCAAATACTGTTCAATAGGGCCATGCAGGAGAGGCCGAGATGAAAAAAAACGATAAAAATCTGGTGTTTCTTTCAAATTTCAAAATAGTGTTTTATTCATAGAGGGTTGATGACATTTTGATGGAGAGTGACAGGCTGTTAGCCTCCCTGGCAACACTTCCCCATCCACCTCTGACCCACCAGGAGGGAGAAGTCAGGGCTTTTGTTCCCCTGACTGATTTATCTCAAACTCTTGAGCCCGAGGGAGGACATCTTTTGCCCTGCTCAGCGCTACATGAAATCCTTGCAGGAAACAGTGAGCAACCTATTGTTTTTCACAGATGCCTCCCTCCTACATAAACCCCTCAATAATTAACCAGCAGCATCTTCAAAGCAGTAATGTGTGAGATAAATACGAAGGAGCAGGAATGACAAAGTGATAATACCCATGTGTTTTGATGCAGAAATGACATAATAGTAATCTCAGAACCGTTCATCATCCTTTATGATCTTGCTGGCATTTATGCCAGTCTTCAAGCTTCACAGAAGTTACCTTGTCACACATGCATCATGTTCACTGCATCTTGCTGTTCCCGCCACCACATTCTCTCCCCACTGCCAGAATTCGGCTCAGGACACAGAGAGAGGAGAGGACCTTGTTTTTGTTTTCTTGACACCCCAATGGGAGACAAACAAAAATGTTTTCTTGCCTAGCTTGTCTTCCAGCTTCCTCACTGAGATTAGGAATGTACCCAACGAAACTGGTGCTCAGAACACATTTTTCCTCCAATTTTTGCAGGGATAATTTTTTATAAGTTTTACGAAACAAAAGAAGGTAATATCCAGGTGTTTGTGCTCACTGCACAGAAACACTACTTCTGAAGCTCTATTTTACATCAGATAACTTTGTCAAAATGTTCATAAGAGGGTGGACCATGTACAGCTTCTCTCAGTGTTGCAGGGGAGAAAAGACTTCAATTTGGCAAAATAATGCTTCTGAAAATTAATTCTGTATGTGTTGCTTTTTACTGATATATCTCTGAAGAGACCATACAGATATATTTAAGCCCATATAAACTATATTTATGAACTGTATACATACTTGAAAAGTTGCTTTGACTAGTTTTTGATAGCTTCTAGAACAGAAAATGCAGGGGGCAGGGGGCTCACTGAGTTTTTAAAGGGATATTATTTTAATATGTAACAATGCACATAGGTTGTATCTTCCAAATTTAGCATGTTTTCCTGAACTCCCTTATCACTGAAAAACATTGAATATTTATACTCACAGATCATTGAAATATCTTTCTATATCTTACTGAGTTTACATATTGGATTATATTTCTCCTTTCCATCTCTCAGCCAGAGGGTTGGAAGTAAAATCTATTCTGTACCCATTTAGGGGAGAGGGCAGTCAGATCAATAATCTGTGGTAGCTTCTTGGCAGAAATAAACAGATACATTCACAAAATTATTGATTCTATTAACCCATGTTGCACTGCAAACTGACAATAGGTCAGCTCAGTCACAGTTCTCCTTTATTTTATTGAAAACAAATTTAGAATAGATTGCAAGGAGTAAGGACACTTATCTCAAGGCAGCTCAAGAACTTAAAAATCAAGATTTGTGTTCCCCCAAATCACAAGACTGCCTTAAAATATGGGGATATTTATGATTTAGAGAAATGGTGTTGTCTGTGTGTGTGTCCTCTGTTTTGAAACTTTCAGGGTTTGCATATGTCACCTTGAGAAGTTTTTCACTGAAACCAATGGAACTAGAAAAGATTAATGGCAGACCTAAAATCACACATCAAATCTACGCTCCACTTTGTATATG
>NW_009647856.1:5105715-5229548 GCF_000708025.1 Charadrius vociferus | reverse complement strand
CTCTTGGAAAATGTTTTCTCCCAGATGCATGTGTATCTGCCCTGTCCTGCTCACACCCTCCCACTTTCAAAGATAAGGTAAAAAATGTTCTCAAAAAGAAATGCAGTTTGTTGCCTTTTGCCATCACCACTTGCTAGCTTTCATTATTGCTGCGCCTACTCTTTGCCCGGAGCAATATTATTTTAATGTTCTGTTAAAAAAACCCTTGACATCCTCTAGGAAAATAGAGTCTGAAAGACAACGAAGTGCATGCGTACGTGAGCATGTAGAGCTTTCTTAGCAGCTTCTCTACCTATTGCTTTGTCTCTGATCATATCAACGTTATTTACCCTTCAAGCAAACAAAATGCTTTGAAGTGATGTCTTCCTTGACACCATGAGCCATTGGAAAGCTGTCAAGAGCAGACAATAGAGAAAAAGGGATGCCTGTCATGTTTGAGGGAGCTGGGACAAGTGATGTGCCACAACTTTGACTATCAACTGAAACTCACAGGGACCATCACATGGATGTGTTTGAAAGACACAGGTATAATATTAAAGGGAAGCATTGAACATTTTTATACAGTCATTGGCTGTATAACAAGATGCTTGGTTTATATGTGGAGAAAGTGAATGGGCAGAATCAAATGTATCATGCTACCATACTATATGACTCATGACTTCTATCTGGTGTATGGAAATATGAAGTTGACACACAGAGAAAGTGGGTATGGAGACAAGAACAGGCTGCTCCAGCCACAGGACAGGGAAGGTGAGACAGACAGGACACAAAAAGCCCGGATAGCCTGGTTTGCTGCTCCTGGTCAAAGTGATTGGACCTGTAATGCATATTGATGGAAATGGGCATAAGGAGCAACAAACCCATTGACCTTCACCTCTCCTTTGGCACTAGCAGTTGGACAAGTCTAGCTGTCCAGAGGTTTGGATAGCTACTGGGCCATGGCTACTTTAACACCCTCATTAATCTGTTTTCCTCAGTAACTGTCTACTTCCCTTATGCCTAGAGCCATCCTGGGCTCGAAGGTAAAGTGGAAAGGTTCATCTAAATCTCACAATAATATCCTGTTGTAGAAAATAAAAACAAAATGTATCACTACCACCAAAAGTGCTATAGGTTTCTTCCAGGGAGGCTGTCAGGAGTCCCACTCATGCTGGTGTTGCTGGCTTTTCCCTGGAAACAGGAACCGGTGTGAGGACATCAGCCTCTAGATCCTGGCAGATGACCACTGGCCAAGCTAAACACAGTGGTTAAAAAGATTATGGTTCTCGCTGCCAGAGGTTACCCACCTTGTGCCGCAGTACTAAGTCTATCACAGCATCTTAAACAACTGATACAGATGTATTATGCTAACATGTCTGTGCTGAGACACAGACACATCCCAGTCTGCAGCTTCTGCCTTAAAAGCAGTAACCATTAGTAAGAGGACAGGCAGATAATGAGTCGTAGTAAGGTCCAAAGCCCCTGCAGATGTTTGCTTCAGAGTAGATGAGTCAGAGCCCTTACTGTACACCGCTATCTGAGAAGTCATTACATGACCAGTTTTGCAGTGTATCGTAGCCTCCCTGAAGGTGTTTTTCTTTCTTTACAGAAGGTCTGTTACACGCTTATTCCCCCAGTTTCCTTTTGTAGCTTTGCAATGAACAAACTGATCAAGAAGCATTAACATTAAAACATAGCCATGCTGGGTTTATCTGGGTAAAACACAGACGAAAGACTATCGTATTGCAGTCCCTTGTGTTACGCAGTCTCCTTAGTAAATAGTTTTTGAGAAACATTAGTGGAATGAAAGCTTCCTAACTGTGTTGTAAAAATCGTTCATTCTGACTGGAAGAGGTTATATGTTGTATATCATAACCTGCAGTGTGTATGGAGGTGTACCTTAAAATATGTGAAAGGATAGGAAGGAAGCTTCACGGCACTGATGATTCTGGGTAGGAGTGATGAATGTTGGCTACTCCATTTTTAACCCCTGTTCCAGACTGCTGGGAAAATATGTACCCTGAACTAATAGTAAAGCAACTGCTTTCCAGGAAACAGCCAGGACCTGTCAGACAGAACATACTGAATAGCAGAAAAACTCTATTTTTTTCATCCTTAGTCAGCTCAGATACAAGAACTTTGAGCACCCATGTCAGGTTGATGTTGTCTCCCTCCCTATTTGACCTTCATTTTGGTCTCCAAAAGGTGTGCATCTTCAGATTTGACCCCCCCAATACCAGTCTTTCAAGGATGTTTCAGCCTCTGTAGCCTAAAAGGGAGGTGTTGGCCTTGGAGTTGAAATTCACAGTCAGTATTTTAATTCCCATGAATGGGGAATTGAGCACAGAAGTTTGAGACATGGAAAAAGCCAGGCAACCAACAAATAGCAAAAAGGGTAGATAGGGAGAAATAATGGGGTCATGATTTTCTTTTAAACCTTATCTGGTGGAGGAGCTGGTGATTCTTACCTGTTTCATAGATATGTCACAATTGGAAAGCTTCCTCAGACAGTGGGAAGCCTGGATTTTGGGCTAACGATGACGCTGGAGGAAATCACGAACAAAAAGAAATTATCCCTTTATAATTTAGCTTGAATAGAGATCACTGCGTTTTCACTGCCTCATCTGAAACGTTAGGCAACTCTTTATCAGTGGCTTCTGCTCCCCTCAGAAAAGGAGGTTTGAAACCACCCAGCCATGCGGTAGAAGACAGCCCCTCATGTCAAGCAATGGGGCGAACGGGTGCCATCCCCCTGCACTTCTCCTATAGCAGCTGAGCTACTGCTCATGGTACTGCACAGAAATGAATGACTCTCAGGGCAAAAAGGAGAGCAAGGAGGAGAGAGTTAGGGAAAAAAAAAAAAAAAAGGTATAAAATCAGATTTCATCTCTGAATATCCCCTAGCACCACCACTAGCTCTTTCCTTACAGGGAGGTAAACGGGCAGAGGAGAAACTAATCCTACCAGCCCCCAGGCACTAAGCAGCTTGGAAGTGTCACAGCTTTGAGGATTATTGCATACCCAGCAGCAGCAATGCAGACACCTGAGACATTTCCGCACAGTCACAGAGGTCCCTTTGGGTTTGGCACTGGTGATTTTGAGGTTCTAAATTTTGTACTTTCACAGCCACAGTGACAGGTAGGCATCGAAGCCCCCTCCTCCGAGGCGTTTGTTTCTGTGCACTCCAGTTACTTGTCAGCAGCCCTTTCTTCATCTATTTACAGGAGACGCTAGAATCTTTGTTCCAGGGGAGGTCCAGATGATGTATGTGTCTCAACTTTTCACACAGAGAGGCATGTAAGTTCAGTTGGTACAATAAAAATAGTATAATTCATTAATTAGGTCAATTTCAATTACTTACATATAGAAAGCTGATTTTCTCCTAACAAGATAAATCCAATTAAAAAATCCTGTCACCTCTCTTTTTTCCAGGAGACATCCATAAATGGGCCTTTGCTGTTATCAAATGTGTGAAGCAACATTACTTATATTTTCACACCTAGTTGATTACTTAACCATCTGTTCTCCCCAACAACACAGGATAAAAGATGGGAGGAAGGGAGGGGAAGGGAAATAAATGGAAACATTGCTGTGATTGTTTTCTTACCCATCTTTTAATTTTTCATTTGAACCATAAGTCCTAGGGCAATTTTTATTATAGTGGTATGTATGCTTTCAGCAGCAAGGCCTATATATAAAACAAGCCTCTTACAACTCTTCTTTTTTTTTCCTTCTCAGAATAATGGAAATGTATCACAACATATATCATATCCTCTCTGGATGACTATAAAATGGAGGTGGAGGGAGGAGAATTTTGTAGGTAGAACATTATGTGCGTTAGATAAAAATCAGTTACTTGCTAGTTCGTATTTAAAAATATTCACACTTAATTTAACTCTCTTCATTCTCTGGGAGGGTTGTGGGTGTGTTAATCTTTTGGGTTGATAAAATCATTCATCTGGATGGGCAGGTTGAAAACCGACTTTAAATTTTCCGTTAAGTTTGTTCTAATGTGTCCTCTTTGGCTTAAATTTATTTTTCAGACATCATTTAAAATTAGAGGCCTGGGTAGATTTAATTAAAATATATAGTCTCCAATTACACATTTTAAGTTATAGATTTTGGAATTACTTTAAAATAAAAAACCCAAACCAAATAACCTCACAATATTTTCCCTTGACTTTTTCATTTAAACACAAAATCAAACTTCCTTCATTTTGATAGCTACACCAAGAACAAGTATTTTTCCATCCTCTGCTATTTTATTTGTCCATTATAATTATTGACTCAGACAGCATATAGAATTTTGAAAGAAAAAAATCAAGATAACAAATCTAGCAAATACACAAATGACTCTGTAAACACAGAATATCTCAGATCACACTCAATACACAGGTGATACATCATACTTTGAAACAGGCATTGCATACCCATATGGCCATTGCCAACTTCATGAATAAACATTAGTGACCATCAAAACCATAAGCAGAAGTTTGCCTCTCTCTTGTTTGGCCAGCTGAGGTAACAAATTTGTGTGCAAGTGGCAACTGGTAAAAAAACCATGGAAGTAACAAGCTAGTCTGATAGAGGCATTTTAGGAACCCCTCCCTTACAGGAATAAAACTTGTCCTATGTTAAAAATGTGACACGAAACTAGAGATTGCTGAGGTTAAGGTAACCCTAAATTAGCCCTTTTGAGGACTACAGTGATCATAGTATAGTTCGGGTTGGAAGAGACCTTTGAAAGTCATTCCCCTGGCAACGAGCAGGGATATCTTGCACCAGATCAGGTTGCTCTGAGCCCCATCCAACCTGACCTTGAATGTTTCAGGGATGGGGCACCTACCATGTCTTGGGGCAACCTGTGCCAGTGTTTCACCATCCTCATCATAAAGAATTTCTTCCTTATATCTAGTCTGAATGTCCCCTTTATAGTTTAAAACCATTAGCCCTCGTCCTATCGTAAGGTCCTACTAGGTCCTTACCCAGCTGATCAGATGCCTAACTCCTGCAACTTTGGCACAGTAAATCAACATCCGTCAAAGACTGGCAGCAGCAAGTGTAGGTAATGAAGATATTGTCTCTGAATTGAGTGACTGAGCAAGTCATAATGGAAAAAAAAAAAAAAAAAAAAAAGCCCTGTGAGCTGCAGGTGTCTTTGTGATGATCAAAGCTGTGTGGGTACAGCAAAGGTTAATGTGACAGACAGCGCTTACTTTGATACTTTTTTGTTCACAGTTGTTTTCTGTGATTGCTTGGGTGGGAGGTTTCTCTTTACCTGACAGTCACTGAGCAAATGAAGGGAGGAAATCCAGGGAGACATTGGGTGTGACTGCAGGGAGAGGATGGATGGGAATCACAGTGGGGAGCTGGGAAACGCAGGAGCTTCCTGAAAACAAGAAACGATCATGAAGAGTTACTTACACCCCTGGAAGTCATTGCATTAACTGAAAACAATCATGAAGCCAAAAATATGTCTTGAGGGATGCAGGTGGGTGGGAGAGTTGCGTATAAACCCTGCTAGTTTCTCACCTTCCTACTTTAGGCACTTTGATGTTTCTCTGCTTAAAAAGTGGAATATTCTAGTTCTTCTGCAGTAAAACCTGGATTTTCAGGTTTCTTTGAAGGCTTACTGCAGGAGATGGTCTAGGCAAAAACATCTCAAAGTTTTGGTAAATGTAGGATCTTTCCATAGACCTTTGGTGGGAAGGGCAAATAAGGTTGAATGTTGGTGGGTCTGAGTAGACAAATGTAGCGGGGGAGGGAAGCTGCTGTGGCAGCAACATTGTGGGACCAGGTCTTTGTGTTGAGGAGTGTATGATGGGGCTCTCTGCTCACACATCTACAGAAAAGAGGAGTACACTGAAAAAGAAAGCTCTTTTCTTCAGCTCAAGCTATAGATCTATGTTTTTTACATCTTTTGAACTGAAAGCCCAATTTTAGTTGCAGCTTTATGTTTTAGGAGAGGAATTTGGTCAGTGAGCTTACCTATCACCCATGTGTGAGAATGTCTGAGCTTGCCTTGCATGTCTGCAGGTATCATGTCTTTTTTGAAAATAATGTTTCCAGGACTAATAGCTGGGTTACGCCTTCCAGAAAACTCCTGTCGTGAGTCTGTGTTTGAAAGCTGTAAGTTAGGTTTGCAGTCCATCATATTTCAGATCGATACACTACAGAAAGCTGACACAGATCCTGCACAAAGACAGATTGCACTTTCAAAAGGATTTCATGCCATTTAAAAATGGAATTAACCAATATGGAAATGCTAAAAATACATGAAAGATAAAGTTTAAGTCACTGATGGAAAACTCTGTGTGTCACTCTCCTTATTAAAAGACAACAAAGTGCCACAAAAATAAATGCTCCCTGCTAATGAGCTAATATTTAATCAGCACATTACTCTGTTCTGAAAAAAAAAAAAAAAAAAACCAACCAAAAACCGAAAAAAACCTTCTGTTGATCACTTTTTGTTGGTGGTCCTTTAAAAATGTAGATTGAAAAATCGAACACTATATTTAAATTACTCTGTCTTTCTATCAATTGAAACAGGAACATGATGTAGTGATTGTCATAAATTTCTTGATGACCCCAAGCCCTCAATCTTAAACAATAGGAGAGAAAATGGACGTCAGTGCTTCTTATACATGTTGTCATGCAGATGTGTGCTCTTCATACAGAAGCAGGCTTTCAAAGGGGATGTTTAGTTCTAAAGGTAACACACTTTTTAAAAATAATTTCTACTGGCTTTTTTTTCACTCCACAAATGGGACTGCTGCTGCTTGTCTGGCTGTGTTGGGGCTCATTGAAGATGGAAGGGATCCATCTGCTGAATCCCATGAGATGTGAGCATGCTGGGGATGGGCACAGCTACCTATTTTGCATCTTAGGGCTCAGATTCTGCCAGTAGACTTCTGCAGGATGCAGCTTGGCAATGGAAGCAGGAGAAGAACAGAAATTAATGAGAAGGACGAAGAAGATTCTGCCAAAGAACTGGATAAAGAATAACAAAAAATGGGCTGTTGGTAGGTTGAATTTCGATAAATCACCTTCCTCTTCTGCACCTAGCCTTTTCCCACCTTTTCCTGTTTACAATCAAAGTAGCTTTTCAATGAACTTCTCAATAGCTAGAAAAGGTCTAATTTCTTATTTCCAGCAGTGACAGGTGTATGACATGATATTTCAAACTGTGCAAAAAATGACCACCTGGATAAAATTTACCTGACACCCCCCTTGTACAGTAGATTATATTTTTTCAGCAGGCCAAAAAGTTGATGCTGCTTTTCTCACTCTCAATGGCTTTTGCACCTCCCATAGCATTTCATCAAGGATGTAAGGGGTCTGGTTTGTTATTTAAACTGTTAATAATGTGCTAGAGACTAAATTAGAAATATTTTTCCCCACTGACCTCTAAAGCACTGCTACCATTTACTGCATAGAGTTAGAGATATAGTAGTTGTGTGGACAAAAAAAATTATAGATCCTCCACATGTATTCTTGCCTCAATAGCTTCATCATTCTGGATGCCACCTTTGGGCTGAAATACGGTTCTCTGTGCCAGTACAGGACATTTGCTTCCTGCTGCTTTTGTATCTCCTCCTTCCTCCTGGGCAGGCTTTTCTCCTCTGGCCACAACAAGTCTTTTGAGTTTATATTTCTTCAAACTAGCATCTGTCTCATTTTTGGATTGGTGTTTTTCCACTCTTCTGTGAACTAGTGGAGGATGTGGCATCTTCTGGCTCCAGCCAACTTCCTTTGAAAACCAATAATTTGACCCCAAGCACAGTTGTTAAGTTTAATGATTTCCCATTGTATCCAGCCATGGAGAGAGATTATGTTTTGCCTTGTCAGAAAAGGCTGAATTAAACACACTCAGAAAGGAGTCTGGTGATACAGCGGTTTTCATAGGAGCATCTTCTCATTAGTGTTTAGGTTTCTATAGCTTTACCTAGACAAATTCCTGAAACTCTTATACCAGTCAGAGATTCTACATTATAGGGGCAAAAGTTACAGTGCAACATATTTGTAATTGGTGGGAAGTTGGGTTTGCATTCCTTCCACGCTCTAGGAGAATATCTGCACTCTTTAGTAAAACTGACAGTCACTAGACCTAACTATTTTGAGGTGATAGTAACTAGTGAAGATCAAAGGTGTCATGGAGACTATTCCCTTCAGTCTTGGGTTCAGTGTTTTCAGACAGGTATTGAAGTTCCTTTAAGGAGTAACTGGGCCAAGTGGAACCTCCTGGACAGGGAAGATCAGACCTGTTTTGGGGGAGATATTGAGATTTTTTATGACAGAGGAGGTATGAGGACTGAAAGCAGTGGTAGCCATTTCAGGTGCCCTAACAGAGCCTGTCTGGCCTCCAACTATTGCTCTAGAAAGCCACACTCCTCCTAGAGGTCTGCTACGTCTGCTGGCTCTAGCTGAATATCTTACATACTTCCACGTGTCTAAAATAGCAATAGATGGATGCTTCTGCTTGCATAACTGAAACCTGTTTTGTGTCTCCTTTCATGATCTGAAATATTCCCTAGGCCCCAATTAGATTGCATCAACTATAATGAATCTTAAATACTTAGCTCATATAGTGACGGCTACATATAGACCTTTAAATTATGTGTCTAATCTTGCACCAAATTCAACCCCAAATTAGTGATCACTAGCACTGAAAGTAAGAAGTCAGCTATGGTCAGGGGAGCGCTGGGCAAAAACTCTTTCTGTCTTGTTTTGTTTGATCTAACTGTTGCACTTTTTTTTTTTTTTTTTTCAATTTGGTAAGTTAATTATCCTATCTTTTACTCTAACAGAGCCTGGCTTTTTAAATTTTAAAAACCTTACAATCTTCTTTGAGGAACTCACTGTAGAAGAGTATGTGGACCATTGACCTCAAAAGCTCAGAACAGCCCTGTCACAAGACATGAGGTCCAAAGCAGTGGCAATGGACCTATGATTCTTGTGTTCTCAGCTTCCCAGGAGTGTGACTTCCATAAACACATCAGGGCAGATGCCCTTTCAGAGTGAACAGCCTGGGACTGAGGCACTTAATGCACACAGACCATGTCTTGGGAGCAGTGGGGTCTTTGGCCCTTCTACCTGACATTGGTCTCTGGCTGTTGGATCCCTTCTGTCTTACCCCACTAGCCATAGTTACAGCTCTTTAGATTGATTATTTTAGTTCTTCCTACAGCTGCTAGTCCCTGTAGAAGTGTGGCTAAGTAAGAGCATAGATTTTATGGAAAAAAGTCTTCACACTGGTGACCTGATATTCTCTAGGTAAAAATATTCTTCCAGCCTTTAGCCTTTCACATAGACCTGGACGTTATATCTCTTTTCTTCCATTTCTTCTCTCTACTGACAAAGATTTGCTGTGTAATCCTGATTGCAATTTTTCTAGTTTATTTTTCAAGTCCACTTTTTTTAAAAAGAAAAAAATTCATAAGAGGTTGCCTGGTCGCAAGCTCTCTACCCCTTTGACAGATGATTATAATCTTCAATATGTCACAGTGATTCATAAGCTGTGTTACCTCTTAAATGAAGAAGTCAGTCCAGCAAGACTCCTTGCTAAGCAGGGTATCACTCAGTGCAAGTAGTAGGGTTAGAATGGGACTCCTCAAATGTAATTACTACAAAGATAGAAAACCGGTTGTCAGCTAAGATTAAAGACCACCTGGAACAAACCCGGCTAATCTACCTAAATGAAGTGTACCCACTTTGGCTCCTGAAACGGCATAGTTAAATTTCCCCTACTGAGACACTGTCTTACCCTATGTTGTGATGATGACAAGCAAAGAAAGCAGACACAGGTTGTCCCACTCAACACATCAACTAGAGACAGACTGAAGAGTAGGGACCTACTGAAATTCACCACATAAAAGTAAGGAAGAGTAAGAGCAAGCAGACAGGATTCCTCCCAGCTGGCAGTGCCCTGTAATGGTACTCACAGCCACAGGCATGCTCAAATCAGGCTGCAGGGGATTAATCTCAGCACTTGAGTTAGTGTCAGAGATCAATAGCTCTTGGGCTTTTATTTGCGATCTCTTTACTGAAAAGCTCTGTGGCTCAGCCCGTGTTGTTCTGATTTCTGTTCTCTTGTCCCCGTGAATTTCAATTTAGAAGTGCAGATAGATATATTCTAGAGACATAACGTGCCTTGAGAGCTCAAGATATTTAGACACTGATTCTGACCACTAGTGTCCTGTGGTTTTCCCCTTAAAAAGTTGTTTATTGCATTAGATCCATGGGTAACTGGTCTGCATTACTGGTAAGCTAGAAAAATGTGCGGACACGTGTACAAAAAACGTTACATGAGTATGCAACTGTTTGCAGCCAAATAAATTCCCTGACACAGCTGAAGAGGTGACAGGCATGCCCCAGGACCAATAGTAAGTGCTATGGTGAAAGGAAAACCAAACTTCTTTAGGCAGTGCTACTGCTGTGCGTTTTGTGTTGTAAACACCTGGTTGGAGAAATTCTTTATTCAAGCACAGTGCTAAATATGACAGAGATCTAAAGATGACTTTTTATAAGTACAATATACATTCAAAGGGATTGCATTACGTATTTGCTAACTGGCTAGAAATTGTACTGTTGGATTTGACACACATACGCTAGCCAATATCTGTACTGTTTGTATGGCATTCTTGCCATGTTTGGATCTGTTCTGACTTACAAATGGCTTTCTGATCTAGAAGTTATCGAGTTTCTGTCCTTAATTTCAGGTTGGGGCAGCTGACCTGCAAACCCCTTGGTCTTCTTAAACTGATGCTGCTTTTGTTATAGAGATTTATTTAGTGTTACTAATTTAAAGACAAATCTTGTGGAGTAACTGATGACTCCCCTGTTAGTTATTACACATAGTTTTCATGTTTGCATATCGTTTGTAGCTGCGTCCTGTATGCTGAAGAAAGGCGTCAAGCAATAGTTGCTGAATATGGAATGTGCCCTAAAGCCATCTAGAAAAAAATGATGAGATACTATCCAAACTTGTTTGGTGTTAACAGAGGAGGCTGTAGAAATCCTTTTCAACACTTATATAGGATTTGTACTTTGCAGAAGCTGCATGGTAAGCTCTTGTCTCTGTGAAGTGCTGTGCTCAAACAGCACCCTGGGCTCAAGGGATACTCTGTTACCACCATTTTACGATTTGCAGCTTCTTTACTTGACTATTTGCGAAGGAATGCTTAAAAAACCCATGTTGATGAACAGGATGGCTATTTACAACATACTAAAAAGAGCGTGCACAGTTCTTTTGAATGTCAGTGCAAAGTGGACTTCTGTGAAGTATATCTCACTTCTATGACCCAAGATTGTTTACTCATTACTCCAAAAGCAAAGGCATAATCCAGGCTGGGTAAAACACACAGAACTGACTTTCCATTGATTACAGTGGAGCATGCCTTGCATCTCAGGTGAGTGTCCAGGTACAAGGTTTAGATAAAGGAATTGTTGAGGTATTATTGCAGTACCACTGGATGACAAGTTGGTTGCTCTGGTAACTCATTATTTAATGTTTGAATGGTGATATAAATAGGAACACAGCACGTGTTAGTTGTCATGCATTAGCATGATAAGAGAGGTAAGAGATGTCACCCACTTCAGATTTGAGATTTCTACAAAGCTCAGTACTTTTATATTTGTGTGTGTGAGAAACGGCACAAAGTCTCATATTTTTTTTTATAATATAATATAATATAATGTAAAGGCTGAATAGAAATCTGATTCCATTCAGGGAACACTTTGAAATGTTATCAGAAGTATCTTTTCTACAAGGACATAAGAAATTAAAAAAAAAAAAAAAGCGTGCGAAAAAAAACATCCTACTTTCCTCAAGTGATTGAAGCTGTTCTTTTAAAAGTCATACAAACAGCGCTCTCCAAGCCAACCGGGCTTTCCAGGAAAACATGAAGTATAAAAGTTTAATTTAAAAACTAAACCACAAAAAGCAAAATAGGTAAGTAGTACAAATGAGAACCTGAGCTTAGTTGGTGCAGAACTGGGCACAGAAGCAAGGAAGAGAAAGGGCAGCTATACTCATTAAACACATTGTGCTCGCTTCACGTGATGAGTACATGCAATGGTAAGTGGTTTTGATAGGATATCTGCAGACTTTTTTGTTTTCCTCTGTAAATCTGTTCTTTCCAAATGAATGATTGACTACTGAACTGAACTTCCCAAAATTCTCTGCGTTTGTGATGAGGGTCCAAGAAACCTGCTCTGACCATATGCATGGGGAGTTCAGTCTAGTAGTGGCGTTATTAGAGATTAGCATCACAAAATCTGTATTCAGTTACCATCAAGACATTAGAAAAAAGTATACAAATCTAAAGGAGAACTGGATAGATTAAAATACCCTTAACACACCCTTAGTGTAAATGGTCTAAAAATAATATTGCCATTACTGGGGAGTTACCACAGTCAGTGGGTATCTACTCTGTACCTTCCATCCATTAAACAGTGTTGAGAGGTAGTAACAGAAGAAGATGATAGGTAATTGAAGCTATAGGTATTTCACAGTTCACCTCTTTGTGTAACTGCTCCTCGTTGGTGACCAAGGTGGCTGATATATCTAAGGTAGTTTTTCATAACTTGGGTATTGAGATCAGCCTGGAGTCCAGTGATGACCAGCCGGTCTTGAAATTACCCAAATTACCAAGTGTGTTTTGTAAGGTGTGTTGATCTTTTTGGTACCATAATTAGACCCACACTGTTCTCCAAATCCGTTAATTTTAAATTCCAGTATTTTAGCTACACAAGGTGTCATCACATGAAAAATGGCAGTGTAACCTTTTCTGCAGTGATGCATTTCAAGTAATTTCAGTGACCAAAACAACTTTTGACTACGTTGTTGCCCTTCCAGTTGAGTCGCATCCATAGATTTGAAGTGTCCAGTTCTGTGTCTGCTTCAGGGGGAAAAAAAAAAAAGTAGTTCTGAGAGGTAAAAATGGTTTTGTCATTTGTTTTGTGAGGATGGAAAGTAATCACAAATTTAGGTCAGTTTATTCTTTCAGCTGCGAGGGAAGGAGTTATTCAGTTTTTCAAACCTACTCCTTCCCATTGTCTTCTGTGCCTCAAAATATTCAAATTAATAAAAATAAAGAGGATTTCATAGGTTCAGTATTTCTTGTTGACTTTTTTATGCAGCAAATCTTTCCTATGAGTTCTTTTGTGTGAATTCGTTGTGAAGGAAAGACAGCACAATGGTAATTCATTTAATTAGAGCTGCTTTATTTCCTCTTTTAGCTTATGACAACCTAGAAAATAAGCATCATGTTTCCAATTATCAGGAAGGAAAGACAAAGTTTGTATGCCAATTGTAGTCCTATATTTGCTTTCCCTCCCTCAACTATAGGGAAATCAAAAGAACGAAAACAGAAAAGGCAATGAGAAGAGTAGGTGGCTGGTTTCCAAGCCATATTCCAAGAAAGAAAGTTGGAAGGACAATGGAATAAGAGTATATAGGCAGTAAGCTGAGCATGCTTGAAAAGGCACTGAGCCCCATACAGAATCTGTTCCCTCTGGGCAGCACAGCAGACTGCTACTCAGTCAGTGTGGGCCAGATTCACATTTGTATGAAAACCCATTACACTGCTTTAAAAAGGGTCTCCATATAAATAATTTCCAGGTCCTCTAGGTATTTCTTGACAAATTTCAGTAGAACTGCTCTTGCTATCCACGTTCATTCCTAAGAGGATGGATTGCATTGCTGTTTGAACTCATAGTTCAACACATGAATGGTATTTTTGGAAATATACGCTGAGTTTGGTTGTTACAGCAATTCTCTTTCTTACTCATTTCACATAGTAACTTGTACATCCATTAAGTGGTAAGATGTTCCATGGGAAAATGTTGTAATTGCACATATTTAAAGGGTACATCATTTACCTTTATTACAACTCTTGTTGCAGCTGCGGTCTCAAAAATTATCCCAGTGTGTACAACCATGCTGGTGCAATTAGGAGAAACTGGTTCTTTGTCTTTCTAATCCTTCTCTGGATGAGAAATAGGAACACTGATAGAGCAGAGAAAGCATTGTACTATATTATAACCCCGCAAGCCAGCCCGGCCCCATGACAGTTCACGGAGAAGTAAATCAGACTTAGAGAATAGCTTTGGAAGAGAAACCTAGTTAGAATGTTTGTGGTAAATATAAGAACTGATGCGTGGGCGTTGCAGTCACAAATCCTGTTATATGCTAATACGATTTATGCGCATAACTCCCAAACATCATAATCAGAGTTAACCCCTGTGTACCTGTTGTATTCAAAATTAAAATGAAGGTATGCTATTGGCACTTTCAAAACATTGGATCTGTATTACACACAAACATTTAATATTTTAACTTATTTTTGCTGACTAGATACAATGTCCCAGACCACACTCCTTTCATTTGAACAATGATTGACATTCTTCTTGAGTCTGATAAATCTTGAATTCAGATGAACTACATTAATAGTAATTTAATTTAAAAATATGAGTTTTAATGCAGGAATTCCTCAACCAGCGAGTGAACTATACCTTAGCAGACACAGTGTGTTGTATCAAACCACTGTTTAGCAACAGTTTACAACCCAATCTTCATTCTGGAATGAATTCTTAGTGAGTAGACATGAGACACCCAAGGAAACCAAGCAAATACGCATCTTCCAGTCTAGAGCTCTCTTCAGGGTCATGGTGTTAACGGGTGTGTCTATACGGACTTCATACTCTGTTGTAGGAGAAATTATGTTTATATTCTGGACCTCTTGTTGCAGAACTGTTTGCTCCTGTACTGCTCATGGTTGATGAATTTGTTTCATCCTCTTTGCATAGCACTTGGAGCAGTCCTTGACTTGATCACTGCCACGCAGACCTTTCTTTACACACTGCATTATGTATACCCAGCCAAATATGTTTGTGCTCCAGTTTTGTTTAGGAAAAACCTAGTTGATCTGCTACAGAGGAAAGTCCTGGCTGATGAATTCGTGGACAACCAGGGGACTAGAGCATAATCCATCTGCTGTTGTTGACATACTAATTTTGAACAGTCATGTTTAGGCTTTGGTGTTGCAAAGTGTTCCTACTCTATTATTATTCAATACAGTGACTAATTCTATTAACTGGGGACTAACCTTCCTTCCCCCTCCAAACTGTGAGTGTCTGCTGAGAAACCTACTTTATTGCAAAACTGGAAAAATTCTGCTTGGGGTTTTAAAGGCTGCTGAATTCTGGAATCTAAACTCAACTGCACAGAGCCCTGGGAGCATAAATATTAGAGTTCCATATACCTTCAGCACAATACTTATTCCATAAAGTTGTGCAAGGATAAATGATGGTCAGGTATTGCTCTATTTTGATTAGTAAACCAAAAAATGTCTTGAATTAAGAAAGCAGAATTTTTCATTTTGAAAATGTCAAAACAAAGTGTCAGCAATTCTGAAAAAAAGTCCCTAAGATCTGCTTGTTTGCCTTGTCTGATTGGAAAAAAAGTTTTCTAAAAATTCACTCTCTCAGAAGAAGTTTGTTTTAAGTCAGTATTTTCTAAGGAAAAAAATAATTCAAAATCTTCCCAGCCATCTTTGGCAAAAGCCCTGACTTTTGCCACTCTAATTTCCATAGGTAAGGAAATGTTAAGAAGGAACAAGGAAATTAAATAGCAAACCTATTGCAAGCAACAGAAAACCAGCAACAGCTCTATTTGCCATAAATTTTGCTAGTGGTTTCTGGAATTACACATGGATATGGGTATTTTTCTTTGTTGTACTGAACTTAGATCAAATTAAAATTCTATGACCTTCTTGCTGTGAATGAATTTATTCCTTTCAGTTTAACTATTGGTGTTCTTAACTTTGATATAGGTTTTTTTTCTCTAGTGAAAGGATGTCTATTGTAACTCTTTGTTAAGCAAGATCTATGGAAGTTTCTAGAGTTTCTTCTTCTTCTTAATTCAGTTTGAAAACTCCTATAATAATTAGAGCTTTCATCAAAATAATGAAAGTGTTCAAAGTGCTAACTACTCATCTAGCATTGTACATTGGGCAATAAGCACCTCCTCCATCAGTCTACGTCTTGTACCTTTTACAGGACCCATCAGAGGAAAATTGTGCTGAATTCCCGTTAAAAATGGTTAAATGCAACTTAGCATCTCCGAGAACAGTAAGTGGAAGTGTGTAGTGGATTCACACAGGAACAGACTATTTTTCCAAGAAAGACTTAGTTCAACACACCTGACCTTGCTTACATTGGCAACATGTTATGGTGTATTCGTGACATGACCACCTCCTGTAGCCAGTACTTTGTGGGAAGTGAAAATATTTTTCATACAATGGTTTGTTGAGCAAATTGGGCTAAGTGCTGCATGCACAATAGTCTAGTGTGTTGGTATCACCATGAAATTAACAGAGTTTATCAGTCTTATCTTAAAAAGGGTAGGTGCAGAGCACATAATGGTTTCAGCAATATTCAATCCACTTCTCCAGGTCCAGTTGTGGTATTAGTAACAAGAGTAATTGATCAAAACCTTAGAAAGATATATAAATACAATAATCTGGAAACCAATTAATGGCTTAATTGGCAAATCAACTATTCCTTACCCCCAAAGATTTCTGAGAATTGTGCAAGTAATGAGGTGGGAAAGATTAACATCAAATATATTTCCAAAAATAGCACAGCACAAAACTGCAAGACAGAAAGAAGACAAACTCAAGGAACAAGAAATTCGACATTCAGCCTTGACTTGGCTGGCTGGCAGATATGTATGAGTTGAAATCTTTACCTCTGACTAATGTACAACTTAAGGCCTGAAGTTTTAAGAGAGAATGTTCCCATTAACATAATCAATTTTTAAAAAAATCAGAAAATATAACCTTTTTTTTTATAGACAGTAATAAACCCTGAACCTCACTAGCACAAAATGTTATTATGCTGGATGTTAATAGGATTCTAACAAAGATTAGTCCTTCCTAGAAAAAGTAACAGCTATTTTACAAAGAATGTAAGTTATAGAGCTGTAAGCTCACTGCATAAACCCACTGCGGACACAGGAAGTTAAGAACAAACTCCTCCCTATGAGCACGTTATTCTTTAACGATCCACCATAGGGTCATTACAGTAATTAGTGAATGATTGGAAAGTTTATTTATCTATTTTCTTGTGTTATCACAGTAATTTGAAGGAGAGAAATCACCGAGAATCAATGGCTAATCTTTTGAAGATCTTGGTGTTAGACTGCTGCCTGTCAAGGCTGGAATTAAAATGAATTTGCTCCCTTGTAAACAGTAGTAGACTGTAATAACACAAAATGTGTGAGCAACTTCAAACTGTGATACAATGCCAAACTCATGTAGACACATACAGTTTATAACTCTTGTGCACCTTTGGGTTTTGTGGCCTTGTACATGTTTTGAGTAGGAAAATCACAACTGGATAGAGCCGTACTATCTCAGGGAACAAGCATGTCTGGAGCCATTGAGGAGAGTACCAGGAAAAGTGCCATCAGGTCAGTAAAAATTACTCTTTTTCTCCAGAAATACAGATGGAGGTTGAATATCAATCAGCAAAGTTAGCTGCTGTTTCTGTAGACTCAGAAGGAAATGACTGATAAATCTATTTCCATGTTTATGACAGTTAAGCCTATATGGATGGTATTGACCTGCAGAAAGAGTTGATATAAAAGAAAGATGGATTATAAGAAACTGTGGTATATATCAGGATTAAACCAGAAGAGCAGCTCTTCAGGATTACAGATTGCTTCCATGGAACAGAATAAGATTGGAATCAACTATAGAGCAACTTCTGAAAATCAAATTGAGACCTTCTAGGTCTTCACTCTGTCAGATGTTGCTGCTATATAGAGAAGCAAAAGAGCAAAGATAAGACCCCAGAAGGCCACAATGAAAGATTTGATTCCTGATGAGGATTTCCAAACCACTGGAAGACTCTTAAAGAGTTTTCAAAACCAATCATTTAGCTTTTATTCAGAGTTCAACACAGAATAAGAAAAATTCAGTCTCCTACTCCAGTCTGTTGGAACTGGTGCTACAGTGCTTCTGTTTTTACCTCTGAGGTCCTGTTCTCCACTAAGACAATTGCCACCTATGAGTGGCAAAACAGCTCTTGAGTATGAGGTGTTGAGACACACCTGAGATCACTTTCCTTTCAGAGAAATTGGGCTTGCCTTCTTCCACTTTCATTTCTCAAAGTGAAGGACTTTCATCAGACCACATCCTCTGGCTTCTCCACTGTCTGTCCCTCTGATGGAAGAGAAAGGGAATCTGGAGAGACAACCCAGTCAATCACAGCGAGAGAAAGATGAGTACCTATAGTCTTTTCCAAAGAAGGAAAATCACAAGCTGGAGAAGGGTACTGAGGAAATGGAAAGGGGATGCTGGACAGCCCAGGACTTCCAGACTCTGGTCAGGTTGACTGCAAATGCCAAGGTGTTCAGGGGGCGAAACACAGGATGAGCCCTTCACAGGCAGTTTCAAAATAACCAGTTCTGTGTTGATTTTTTTCCTGCTACAAAATGGAGAAGAGATCAAATAAAATGGAGGCATACTTCACAAGGCAGAGCTTGCTTTCTCCGGTTTGTATTGCAGCACCACATTCTAACAACACCTATCTAACAGGTACTATATCAATAGGTTTCAGAGAAACAACTTCAATCTAGTGAGCTTCTGATGAAACACAGACCAAGACAACTCACCCAGCAGGCTGCAAATGAATCCAAGCTCAGCAGTAGGTTTTGTCTCTCAAAATACAGTCTGTCTTCAGGGTTTGGAGACACAAAAATTTCAGGTCTGCAACTCCAGGGCTGCAGTGCAGGCAGCTGTGGCAGCAGCCTCAGCCCGTAGTCTTCAGAGGTGCAAGACTCTCTGTTAAGAAGTTTGCAAAATATTCGGATCACCCGGGACTGAGCTTGCAGCCTTACAGGGATAGTTTGGATACCTGCAGGACTACTATGGAATTGGTCCAAGCTCAGCTTCTGAGTTATGCAGCTCCTACTTGAGCTCTATCAGTCTTCCAGGGCTGATCCAGGTGCCATGACTGAGCCGGAACTGAGTTTGACTTCCTAGACTTAAATAACTTACTTTACATTTTTTTTACAAAACTTCTTATTGAAGTTTTTTTTCCTGTTTTTTTCCTGTAGAAAATTTGTTTTCTTTTTGTTTTGTGTATCCCCTCTCCCCCTCTCCCCCAACCAGAACAATTTTCCTATTTAGAATTCCCTGTAAGATATACACTTAAACATTTAAACAGGTCTACACTTGACCAATTTAATTCTTACATCACCTCTTGATTTTTACTCCCTTTGGTTTTGTTTTGTTGTTGTTTTAGGTATTTTCTTTCTTTCTTTTTCAGTCACATAAATGGCTGAGACAAAGGCAGTAGTCACAGTTTGTTGTTTCCTCTGACATCTATTTTCATGTCTGTCAGTGAAGGTAAGTGTTTCCATGGCAGAAAAGAACACTATTCAATTTTCAACACATTTGCTTATGTATTAGAAACACTCTGAGGTATCTGGGACATCTACCCTCTGCAGCAGCAACTGGAGGCCACATGGGATATTGTAAGGTGTTTAAAATGGAGCTGGATATTTAAGTCTGGGCAACTGAATCCTGAAACCAGATCATCTTGCTGCAAAATCGGAGATTGCTGTGACACAAAGAGATGCCATAATCTCAGTTCAACACCATGCATCCAAAGATGTCTCAGTCATCAGACTTGAGTCCTCTGGTGTTTTATTGGTGAATGATAGTATATTTCGATGTCTATGCTTGTGGTACCTGAATAAAGCTCGTTTTGGCGTTTGCCACTTTTAGTTCACAGCAGTGATCCAAACAGCATGCTGTAAAGGCTTTGAGTCCTTTCCTCCTACAGGCAATAAGAGATTTGCCACTAAGTTCAGCAGAACCATTTTTGGGTGCCACATTTAATTAACATATAATTCAGAGTGTCTAATAGGATTGATGTGTATCTGAATTAAAACTGCAAATAAAATGGTGCTAAGGGATAGAAGCAGAGAATGGACTTGAAATCTCATTTCAGGACTTGAGCGCAAATGGCAGAAAAAACCACAGGCTTCAGAGACAGAGAAGAACTTGGCATGAGATAAAAGGCTTAAGCCAGGATTCATCCAACTTTCAGTCTTCCTCAAAGGATGAAAGCGCCTGAGATTTGTATATTCACAGTCTGACTTGCCTGCTATGTATGTGGTAAGCCCATATACAAAGCTTTGAGTGCCTCTGGAGACTGGTTTTTAGACGACATGAGAAGAACCGACATAAAACATTGTTGAGTGAGCAGTCTCCAGAAGGATTCTGGCCGGTCCACCCAGCTTCTGAGCAGTCAGAAAGGGAAAGGACACCAAACATGCCTTATTTAAGACATTTTGTGAGTGAGGGTGGTGCTCTTTCAGATTCACATAATCTCATTTATAGCTTTCCCTCTTTTAGGATGCAATGTGAGACAGACTTTCAAGCACCATTTCCTCTGGTGCTAATCTTCCGATGAATATTGACTCGTGGGTTTTGATAAACTGCTGAAAAAATGACAAGTCAATGAACATTGCTCCCTTCCCTGCCTGTCTGCTCAAGTGAGATGTGCCCTTCTGCCCAGTGGAGATAGGAGGAGAAAAAGAAAATAACAAAACAAAAGAAAGAAAACCAAAAAACCCTAAACCAGAAATTCTATATTGGTGTTTAAATTAGCAAGTTTCGGTCCACAGAAATACTGGCTATTTGTGAACCCTTAAGAAATGCTATTGGCTGTGATATTTATTATTGTAACTCTGCTCTCTAGACCAAAGCAGGTGGCTGTTGTACCCTTTCACACATCTCTCCATTCTGTTCTCCCTCATGCCCTAATGTGAAGGTAGGGTAGTATGCCACACTCCCATTTTTTATAAGTTGAAGATTGACATGATAATTCCTCCCTTTCCTCTTCCTTGTCTTCTGGAGAGAAGTGGCTGCAGTCAGCCTGCCTGTTGCCCCTGCAGAGATGTTGCGTACAGTGTCACAGCCAACCAGGAGCATCATGCTGCTGGGAGAAGCAGTTGTTTCTGCTTTCTTTGGGGCTGAGAATAGCTGAGACCTACATTGCCTCTTGCAGAGGTAAAATCTTGATGCTAGGAGAAAACAGCTCTGCCACAGTGCGGGGGAGAGACAGAAGAAACTACCTGTCACAGGACCATGACCTGAGCGGACAGCAGGAGCTCCCAGGTGGGACCCAGGGAAGTAAAGATCTGGGATCAGCTCAGCCCTGGTGTCTTGCCTCTCTTTAGGTCCCAAATTCCTGCAAGGCTCAAACTCACATTCCCACTTCCCCCCATCCCCTCCTTTTGGTCTGTGCTCATCTCTTTTTTTCTGATATTGGTATAGGACCTCCACCCTCTCTTTAGCAGGTGTTAGCTGTCATCTGAAAAATGCAAAATTTTCAGCCTTGGGAACTGAGATTTTCAATACACTCACAGGACAAGCAGTAAGGGCTTCTTTATGCATGTCACGGGGTACTGTTGTGTTAAGGGTCTGAATTTCTTGTATTGTCTCCCTGATTTCTTGATTACCTGGGGGTGGTGTGGGGTGTGGGTATCCAGGCTGTCAGTCAGTGGTAAGCAGAGAGGTATTAATATCAGATGTTTAGACTGAATACAAGCAAGAACCATTATGTGTATTATGAAGAGGTTAGTAACTACTGACAATCTTGCTGGCAGTCAGCTTTGATTCATACTGACACAGAATAGATTTATGTTAGTAAAATTGTTCAGTGAAAACGAATGTCTTTATTCTCCATTAAAACTGCTATATTATTAAAACTGCTATATTATTAAAACTGCTATGTTAATAAGACCCTCCCTCCCATCTTTCTTCCTCCCTTTTTTCCCTTGTCCTCCCTTTTCTCCTCCCTCCTCTCTTTTCCCCCTTCCTCTCCTCTCCTCTCCTTTCCTTCCTTAGTGCTTGCCTCCCTCTCTCCTCTCTTTCTCCCTTTCTCACGCTCTCCCTTGATTTCTCTTTAATTTCTTTCTTTTTCTCTTTTAAAACTAAAGATGTAACAACTTTTCTCATATTTTACATAAATTGCTTTGTTCCTTTTAGAAAACATCCCAAAAGCACAGATTTTAGTTAGTATGTCATCAGTGCTAGCACTGGACAAGACATTAATTTTCCAAGTATAATATACAGTTTGTTATTTTGGGTTGGGGCGGTTATTACAGGTTGTATATAATTATTTTTGCTTGGTAATTTTATCTAATAATAGGTGTGAAAAAGCCCTAAGTACTAATTAAGGAGGCAAAAGAAAGTCCAGCAGTAATGACCTCTGAAGCAGCAGTAACTGTTTTATGTGAGGCACAAATCCCAGAGATGGGGTTTCTGCTGTTCATCACAAGAAGCAACTGAGCATCAGAGAAATGAAATGGGTCAGAGGAGGAGAACCACTAAGGGCTTAAGGGTGGTGGTTAGTGGTATGACTAATCAAGTACAAGTAAAAAAATTGAATAAAGAAGACCTTTCTACAGAGCGACAAAGATGATAGAAACAGAGCTGTCATTACAGATGCTAATTAACAGGGCTCGGTATCTCTAAGCTTTGGAGTTAATACAGGTGGGAAGCCTATGCAACAAGCAGCATAAATTTCATACACCCTGACTTGTCCTGAAGAAATTCCTCACGTCTGCCAGTGGCATAATGTTGTCACAGATCTTTGAGAAAATGTGTCTAAGTATTCAAAAACATCTCAGGGAAAAAGCATAGCATTAACTTTTCAAACTATTGAGCACATATATGTAAATGACTAATAGGTTTACATGTTGTCTATGTCCATCTGGACATGATATTTGTAAGGTCAGAACTTAATTACTGCATTCATTTTCTGGTAACATGGCTCAAATGGTGAGGATACTAAAGACAAGTCTCCTTAGGAACATGTTAAAGAGTAGTTATGAAAGTTTTTCAGCTGGAAAATCCAGTTTCTTGTACCTGGGAGTTTATTTAGCCAAGATGCTCTCAGTACCTTTCACACTCCATTTTCAATAACCACTGAATAGGAGGAAGTTCAAAATATTGTAGGGACGTTAATGTTATAGCATTGCTTTTAAGGCATAAATGAGGTAATATATTTGTCTTATCGTCAGTCTGATACTGATCTCAGGACTTGAATAGCAAGGATTTAAAGGAGTAAAATAAAATTAATACCAACTAGTATGGAAAACAGATGTTGTTAGACTGACTTTAATATGTTATTAGAGACAGTATTGATGAAGTAGATGTAGATATCTGTATTGTTGGCCTACCACTGCACACCTTTTTGCTTAAGAAAACAGGATGGCATAACTTTAATATGGTACATATCAAGCAGATTAAACATAGGACAAGTGACAGTCCTCTGAATAAATGTATAAATGGCAGATTAATGCTGAACAGGTTTGTTTCTGTGGGACTGCACAGAGATGAGCCATTTGATCTATATAATTTGTCATATTTATCAATGTTCAGGAACTAAAGAGCTGATAAATCTGTTGTTGACTTCAAGGCTAGGAAAGCAGAAAGAAATCAGATGATGCGTGATTGATACAGAGTGATCTAGATCTCCTGGTAAACAGGATTCATGTGAATAAGGAGTAATCTGCCCTTCTGTGATCCTCTGGAAGTTAGACATGCAAATCCGAGCCCTGGGCTCTCTGTGATCAGCAGAGAGCAGTGCACACCTCCAAAGAGTGGTTTGTCTCATCCTGAGAGGATGATGATGATAACTGTTATCTCCTCATTGATCAGAAAAAGAACACTGGCGTTTAGCTTGAAAGTACAGCAATTACCAGTATCAAACTTGTTAAAGCTCTGAGAGTTACTGAAGGATAGGACTATACACATTACTGTTCAATCCACTTACTAAGGGGAAGGTTGAGGGATGACTTTGTCACATGCATAAGGAGGAGTGATGGCTGATGGTTAAATAGGTGTATTTTCAGATTGGAAGCAAGGCACCCATTTTTAACAGCAAATTCTATTTATTTCTCAAATACTTTAAGGACACTTGCTCTAGATCTTGCAGAAGATTTTTGTTTATCTTAAACAAGCCTAATCTTCATTAGAACTATCATAGTGCAAAAAGGAATAAATTCAGTGAAATTCATGATCTGCAATTTATAAGTCCAGCCAGATGTTCACAGCACACATTTTTTGCTCTGCCAACAGCTAACTATACACATTCATTTCTCTTTTTAAGCATTAACAGTATAATGAGAAACATACAAGAGTGGGGGAGGGAGCAGTACTGAGCACGATCACTGCAGCAAGACACACCTGAATCATTTGTTAGGATTTTACTTCACATCATGAAACCAGCTGTAGTTTTTTATCAGCTAGGCAAAATTGGATTTTTAAAAACAGTTATTTTGGGGTGTACATATTTCCTCCTTGTGTTTCGCAAATACAAAGATGCTTGTCTATGAGTGATGGCTTTCTGTTCTGACCATGTATCCAAAAATCAGGCTGTTAGCCAAAATTAATATAGCACTCCTACATTTCATTTGATCAGAATAATTAATGAAGGCATGCAAAATCAATCCAATACCAGTCCCTGGGGAACTCCAACCCTACCTGTCGCCAGTCCTTTTATTTCACCCTGTTGACCCCTCCCTTTTTGTCAGTCCCCAAATCTCTTCTCACTCATAAATTTTCCTTATGAAGTAGTTAATCTCCCATGGGGTACCAATACTGCCGAAATGTTCCAAAACAGCTTTTTTGTGCGTGTCATATAAAGCCCTCGGATTCCCAGCGAGCACATCCCCAGCAGGGTCTAGGCAGTGATACAAGCAGGCAGGGAGGCCCGTGGCACTCCCCTGCCTCCCACCAGCCTTCACTGAGCTTACTTTTGTTTTTGCTACTCTGCTATGATAGCTACGAGCACCAGATCTGCGCACTCTTCTTCTCATTTTCAGGCAAACTTGGAGTTGTAACGCAAGCTTGATTTTCTCAGGGAGGATCTGCTCGAGCTAACTCCGTCTCCTTGCCCGGGAGCTAGAGTACTGTTGCAGCAGAGATGTGTTTCCTTTGATAGGAAAGTGATTTGCTTCAAAGGCAGAAACAAATTACTTCAGCATCTACTAATAACCTCTATTTGTAAGAACCCACAGATTAAAATATTTTATTTATTATGTTCAGCTATTTGTGAACCAGTACCAAAAAAATGCCAAATAAAATGGACATTTTTTAGTCTTTAGTTTAGGTCTGGAAACAAATTAATTCATAATTAATATTTAAGTGCTGCTGGTTACTTTACATTGGTGAGTGTATAGAGTATTAAAAAGAAGAAATCACTGCATTTATACAAATATATAGCTTCCATTTCAAAGTCCCTTTAGAAGACTGGATTAGGGTAAAAGGTCCTTAGAATGAATTATGCCTGTAGATGAATCAGATGACATTTTCAGAATTTCTTTGGGTCGGGTTTTTCAGATATTTTCACTTTTCCTCTTTTGAGTTCTACCCAAACGATACTGCAGCTGGGCAGAGCTCCGGAAGACACTGATTGTAATCCTACCTCTGCCAATGTCTGGCCTGACCCTTTTGTACATATCGCTCAACTTCCCTGAGCTCTCTCTGAGCTTTTCTGTCCATAAAATGGAATCATAATACTGATCTTCACAATATATTCAAAACGTGCTAATAAAATTCCTATGTCTAAGCTAGAAATGATCATTCGGGACAACATTTCTCTCTCCTGACATCCATGCTACATCTGTGCTACTCTCATAGGATGGGTTTCATTTGACCACATAGAGATTCTGCATCTGAAGTAGTCACTTGAAGTCCCTTTAAAATCAGTGGCGAGAAATAACCAATGGTATTTAATATTTCATCTCTTTTGGATTAGATGTCTACATTCAGATAGGCTTAACAAAGAGAAAGAGATTCCTACAATATAGATGTCTAAAGCTAGAAGATGCTAACACTACCAGAAGCTATTTGGCAGTCAAAGCCTATGGCTCCCAAAGATTTAGATTCCTTTATCCATTTTATATTAAAGAGTTTTAGCTGGATAATTTTGCTTCAACCTATACGGTCAGAAGACAATAATAAAAACCTGGGACCTTGAAGTACCCTCATGTCATGTCACTTAAACAATTCAAAGGTTGATTTTCTCCCTTTGGCTAAGAAATAACTAAAGAACAAAGCTTTCACAAATTCTCATTTGCAAACTGTAATTGCTTCAAGAATAGAAACACTTAACATGCATTTCTGATAGATATATTAAAAAAGAGAGAAAACCAAATCCCAACTAAAGAACAAAGCACTATCCACTGCCAGAACCCAATAACAACACTCAGACCTCATAGTAACAAATAAAAAGGTTGCATAGCCTAATTTTTTAGACTCCAGCTTGATGCCCAGCTAAAGTTATGCAAAAAAGATGCCATTAAAAATACAACATAGAATCATAATGTAGCTGAAACGCATGCATATTATATAATTTATAATAAGATTTAGTGGCTGTAATTGCCGTGCACTTTTTATGCCTCCAAGAACTACATGAAGCATAAGGATTTACTAACTGTGCTGAATTTTAACGATGTGTCAGAACTAGGGCTGTACAAAACATGACAGTGTGTCTTCACGGGGGCTCATCTAAGAGCTTCCTTCTTCTTGGAGTCAAACAAGAGCCTTTCCTTGTGTCTCAAGTTCCTCAGAAGCCCAAATCTCAGGGCAAAACTCGAGGTCACAGCCAGGGCCCCATCTTGGTCCCATTAAAATACTTCATTTTACCCACAGAGTTCAGAACTTAAGGGTGGGAATAACATATTGCACAACTATCTAGTCTCACATGCAAAGGGTAAGGGGATTCACCTCATCTCACTCGGGTCGTTTGAAAGCTGCATCTTTAATTTAACCAAACTATTTAAGCTCTTTTCAAGTGAAAGGAGAGAGAGAGGTATTTCTGAAAAGGCAACTCATCCCATGGTAATGAGATTTCTGCACCTATGTTTCTAAGATAAGCAGGACAAATCATGCCTTGGAGATGCCTGTCTTTGTCGATTGATTTAAATGGGAGCCTAGACAATTAGTTTAGGCTTATCAGCTTTTAAATGGCTCTAGTTAGGTGAGACAAAGGAGATCCTAAGGTTGAAATCTAATGTAGTGTGCACTCCAAAACTGTACTTAGGGCAGACGCTTAACTTTTACTTACAGGGGACGAGAAGCTTCAACTTTTATCTGAATTGCACACAAAACTCTGAACAAAGAGCTAGGATTTACTTTTGTGAGTACTGTTATCACACTTGACACAATGAAAGCTTAGTAATGAGGTTTGTTTTCCCCTCATAACAATTTCATTGAACTTCTACTAAATAATCCATGAGGAAGAGATTTCTAAGGTTAAGCATTTTCATTTATTAATACTCTCAGTTTCACAGGAGAAGGAAAATTTTCAATTTGTTTCTTCACTATTTTTTTTCGGAGTGATATGTATCAAAATATACTTCATTTTAAGTCAAATTTGAGTGAGACCTTTCCATTTTATCAACAGGATGTTTTAGATGAGTTAAACAATGGCATCTTTAAAATGTATTTTCATGGGAAATTATGACATTTTACAGTTTCATTTATATTGCAAAATAAAAATTTAGAAATGTCAGTATGTACAATAAAAGAAAAATCTTACTTTTGACTACAGTTAAAACTAATCTAGTATACGTTTGCATGAGAATTAATACATGAGTATGATTAAAAAAAAAATCCTGAAAAGTCTGCAAGTTAAAGACTTAAAAAGGAAGGCATTTCCATTCTCTCTGAACAGCAGATTAATAAGTAAGGTAAGAATATAATTCCCCTCCTTTTCCCCTTGTTTTTGATCAATAGCAATTCCTGAAGAGGAGGAAATGAATTTGCCTTTCTCATCAAGTGACCTGAAGAGAGGCAGAGAGACATCATTGGTGATGGAGACAGGAGAAATTCCCAGACTTGGAAAGGTGGATAGAATAAACTGCAGAAACATATGGAAATGAAAACAGTAATAGTTCATTGGAAACTGAAAGTCTATTGAGAATAAATTCTTTGTTTAGAGCTGGGCTCAGTATAGCCTATACGTGGTTTTGCTTTGTCACAGGCAGAAATGTGAAGGCAGTTTAAATCCAGCATGAACTTGCAACAGAGTTAAAAATGACCTAGCACTGAAGAGTCCAGCCCATCAAAAGCCAAGTTGTAGACAAAGCAGCATAAGACATTTTATCCACTTTGATTTCATGGTGTTGATACAAATACCTACAAACCTCCCATGTTAACTTAGCCTGCAGGGTTGAATTTTTCGTGCACAGAGGGGAGAGGAAATATATTGAAATCGGCAACTTATTTGAAATCACATACACTCTGTAGAGTACTCAGGAACATAACAACCCCCCACATAGGATAGTTTGGCTGTGAAATCAGATGGCATTTACTTGTGATTCTCAAGGTAGGATGAAGTGTGGCTCAGTTTCCTTGTGGATTTTGGTTTTATGCTAGCCACTAAAACTCCTAAAAAGCACATATTCTTTTAACGTGATAGAAATAGTAGAAAACAAGATGAAATAAAGTCAGTACTGAAAGTTTCTATGCAGATAATAATAACTTATATTGACTTGATTTTGATCCATTTGAATTTCAGTTATACATCACTTTGACAGAAAAGTCATGTCTCTGTCTCAGTTAGAAACATCATTCGGAATCTCATTATTGAACAACCGTAACAGCTGCATGTGAAAAATATTTATCTGATGCAAATAAACTGATGAAAGTACATACCAAAGAACTGTAGAAAAAAAAAAGTTATTTCTTTCTTCAAAGATAGTTCCTTTGTTTAATTTCCTGTGAATTTAACCTGTGATTTTTCCATGAAATAAACTTTAAAAGGTTTCTTCATTTGTTTTTTGATTATTTTCTTCCTTTTTATCTCCTTTTTTTTCTCTCCCTTCCAATGGCACCATGTCCTTTGAAAAAAGGTTTTTTTCTTATTTTCGTTAACATACTATTGCATGAAACAAACATTTTTTTCTGAATATACGTTTGAGAAAAGGAGATTTATAGAATAGTCAAAATTATATTGAATAAATAATGACTTCTTTTTATTTTATTTCATTTTGATCTTACTGTATACATGGAGAAAAAAAAATGGCAAAACCACCCCCGGCCTGGTGCAGATTTGCTCCCATGTGACCATATCACAGACTGAGAAGCATGTGGCAGTGTTTCTAATACCATAAACAGAAACATAACTGTTTAGTCATAGACATTTTGAATTACTGCATTTCCTCCTTCAGGTCTTTGGATTCGATTCAAAGCTTGCTGAAGTCAATGGATGTTGCATCATAAAATCTGGGGCTTTTATTCATCAATTTAATTCACAATTTTGCTTAAAACCATTCATAAAATAACAATACAATTTGGTGAATGTATAATAACAGTTTCTTAATGAAATGACATTTGATTAAACAGTTTTTTTTTTCCTTAAATAACTTTAATTGTCCAATTAATATCTATTCAAAATCAAAATTAATGAAATTGAAGAAAAGCTCAGAAAATGAATAGAATCTTGAATGCATCCTCTAATCACTTTAATAACAAAAGCTCACAGCATTTCTAGAAGTTTGGTAAGAAAATTTCTTGGCTATTGTTCCTACATTAATAATATTTTTTCTGTGATGTGCATTTTCACATGACAGGCATTACTCTTGAAAAAAAAAGTGAAGTGGAAAGATAAAGATAATAAAGTGGACAAGGGAAGAGCTAAGACTGTCATCTATCTGGATTTCTGTAAGGCCTTTGACGTGGTCCCCCACAACACCCTTCTCTCTGAAACAGAGAGATACGGGTTTAATGGGTGGACTGTTCGATGGATGAGGAATTGGTTGGATGGTCACATCCAGAGAGTAGTGGTATAGGGCTCAATGTCCAGATGGAGATTGGTGACAAGTGGTGTTCCTTGGGGGTCTGTATTGGGACCAGTACCATTTAATATATTCATCAACAACATAGACAGTGGGATCAAGTGCACCCTCAGCAAGTTTGCGGATGACTCCAAGCTGAGTGGTGTGATTGACACCCCTCAGAGTTGGGAGTCCATTCTGAGGCACCTGAAGAAGCTTGAGAATTGGGACCGTGTGAACCACATGAGGTTCAACAAGGCCAAGTGCTGAGTCTTGCCCAGTCTTGCCCTGGGTTGGGTTAACCTCTGGTATCAATACAGGCTGTGGGATGAAAGGGTTTGAGAGCAGCCCCGCTGAGAAGGACTTGGGGGTCCTGGTGGATGAAAAACTGGGCATGAGCTGTCAATGTGTGATTGCAGCCCAGAAAGCTGACCATATCCTGGGCTGCATCACAAGAAACATGGCCAGCAGGTTGAGGGAGGTGACTGTGCCCCTCTATTCTGCTCTGATGAGACCCCACCTGGAATATTGTGTCCAGTTCTGGAGTCCTCAGCACAGGAAAGACATGGACCTTTTGGAGCGGGTCCAGAAGAGAAGCACAATAATGATCAGAGGGCTGGAGCACCTCTCTTATGAGGACAGGCTGAGGCAGTTGGCGTTGTTCAGCCTGGAGAAGGCTCCGGGGAGAGCTTATTGTGGCCTTTCAATACTTAAAGTGTGCTTATAAGAAAGATGAGGACAAACTTTTTAGTAGGCCTGTAGTGATAGGACAAGGGGTGATGGTTTTAAACTAAAAGAGGGTACATTCAGACTACATACAAGGAAGATATTTTTTACAATGAGGGTGGTGAAACACTGGCACAGGTTGCCCAGAGAGGTGGTAGATGTCCCATCCCTGAAAACTAGGTCAGTCTAGACGGTTCTCTGAGCAACCTGATCTAGAGCAAGAGGTCCCTGTTCATTGCAAGGGGGTTGGACTAGATGACTTTTAAATTTCCCTTCCAACCCAAACCATTCTATGATTCTACGATTCCATGATAAAGGAAAAAAGATAAAATTTGTGTTAAGGATTCAGTTATGAGTTCTGCATATCTATAGTATATAGGTTGTGAATTTAGATCCAAGATACGCATTCAGACCTTCAGATAGTGAGAAACTGTTTTGCTAAAGTGCTTAAATCTCTGCACACATCTAGTATACATCCCTCTTCACTGAATCATCCTGAAGTAAGTTTCTTTCCATCCCTGGATATACAACCTGAGAAAGTCCTCATAAAAATTTCTTTTGTACCTGATTATGTCTTGGGCATAGTTTGACTCCCTTGACTTCCACAGATTTCAGTGGGAGTTGAAATTTCTCAGCACCCAGTGGAGCAGCACTCCTGGCCTGGAAGGCCAAGCAGAGGAGACACGGCAACGTTCACAGCATGTGATCTTCACAGACCACATGCCAATGACTTGAGGATTTTCACAGTATTCCTTCCAGATATTTAGCTTCCCATTCACACATCTCTGCTGAAGGTCAGCATGGGGGATATAGCTTCAATTTCCTCTCATTCAGGAGCTTCCAAACCAATGCTCTCTGTGGATTTGTGTCTCTTACCTACCCAGGTTGACGATACTTGACCAAAGTTTCATGTCTCCAGGAGCTCCCCCTAGGTATTCACTGAACTACCTGCCTCAGACTGCTTACGCGACCGCATGAGGGGACAAGGGCTACCAATCCTGTTGGGGTCAGGGAAGGAGAACTTGGGTTAGACCATCCTTCAGTGTAAATACACACTGTTTTTGTGACTTCTAGGGTAAATGTCTACATGGTGATGACACAACAAACGTGTTTCAACCTGTAAAAGTATACCTACCCAAGGTGAACACAATTTCATTGGAGCTCTCATGAAATCACTTTGATATTCTTTTTTCTTTTTTTTTTTTTTTTTTATCCTGCTGCAGCCCTTCCTAAAAACTAATGACCCAGACACTCTCCTCCTGAGCTACAATAAATGAAAGGGAACAAATAAACAGAAAATCTCCGCATCTCCCTTAGAGCCAGAGCATCCTGCAGATATCTCCCAGTGGCTCTCATTAGCCCTAATGGAAAGCAGCTGAGCCCCAGCACAGCTACATTGGTCTTCACTGAGCAGGTACTTGTGCGTGAAAGAGGATGTATTTGCAAATATTCCTTCTGTGTTACAAGTGTAAGATATTTAACCATGTAGCCTAACTTTGGTGCCGTAAGGATAAGCTCAGTCCAAACTTCACTCAAGAAGGTAAACTTGTAGCTGCATGAGGAATTTTTCCTTTCCCCTAAAAAAAACATGTATGATTTATCTAATATAAGATAGTTATCCGAGATATGTTTATACATGGGGAAGATACAAAGATAGTTCTAGGATAAAACTTACTCCATCCTTACATAGGCACTTAGCATAGGTAGGAAGACTCATTATATAAGGTGCCTTCTCATTCCACTGATGGGAGGAAAACTAAGCACATGATTCTTCTGATCTCTATTAGATGTCAGATTAGAGGTGAGAGGTTCTCTTCCCCTGAAAATACCTGTTTCTCCAGTAACGTCCATAAAAGAAAAGAAGGGTGATGTTTTCAGAGGTGGATGATCACTTTTAGTTAGATGAGCCCCACCCTATTTGTCTACAATCTGTAAGACTAAAGTTATATAAAATCAATCTATTTGAGAACATTGTGCACCAAGAATGCATTAAATTCCAATCGTTATGATGTCTCTTCACTTTGTTTCTAGACTGTTTTGGGTCTTTGTATGCATGCTGCATGTTGTGTTAGGCCCTTATTCTTCACTGAGGTTTTGAGTTACAATCCCTACACGCAAAATAATAATCACTATGGCGAAATGTGAGGGTGCAGCTCTGAAGACTTCTTGCTATTGAGACCATAAAAAGATAAGTGTAGTCACATTAGATCAGACCAAGAGTCCATCTCCTGTCTCAAACAACGGACAAGAGGGGATACCCCCTAGAAGAGCACAAGAAACGGGCAAACAGCATTGTCACCTGTTACACTCCCCAAGGCCAAACAGTTTTAGCTTAGGCACTTTAAGAGCGGGGGTTTATTTCCAAATAAATTTCAGGCCTTGATGGAGGTCAGAGTTTACCTTTGAAATGGATTTCCAGTAAAACCCAGTTCTAGCTGATCGAGTTATAAATAGGTATGTATTTATTTTCCATGAGCAACAGAAAGAGGCTGGATGCACAGGTTACCTTAGGGCTCCCTGTGTCCCAGAAGGGACACTATGACAGGGAGAATGGAATGCATTAACTGTGCTAACCTGATGGGTTGGTTACCTGAATTTGATCAGGTCAGTGTGCTGGAGAATCAGACAGACCTAAACTTTGCGCAATATTTTATCTCCAGCACATAGTGCTTTAAAGCTCAGAAAGTCATTAAACTCTAAGCCGACACAGGGAATGCCTAGTGGGATTAACCTTCAAAAACTAATTACCAAAGAGATCAACAAAAGGCAGCCTGCATCACTACTGTTGTGACAGCATACCAGAGGAGTGAGTGGTGTCAGAAAATGTTGATTAAAAGAATCTGATTCACTGGAGGTGCTTTTCCTATGCAGGCACAGGTTTCTAACTGTTTACCAAGGGAAGATCAATGATAGGTAGGTTTCTAATTATAGCTAGGGATCTAGGTACAATTGTTATGATGATTATTATTATTTTATCATTTTCCAGTATTTTTTTTAGAAAAGTTATTGAATGAGGTATTGCATTACCACCTAGGAAGGATCAGCTCCCATCTCAGAGAGAAGAGGTGGGATTACCTCACCTTTATTTAGGCATCTACACTTGAGCAAATCACCGTGAAGTTCCAGTGATGATCATTGAAGAAATACAGACACTGTAAGTATCTGATTTGTCTGAGTTGTCTGAACAAGGCAAAGAGCACCTTCAAAATGCATGCTGGTTTGTTTGGGTTTTTGTTAATTTTTTTTTTTTTTTCAATTTTAAGGAAGCCTGTGATGGCTGCCTTGAATATACAACATGGGTTTAAAATGTAATGAGATAAATTCTAGCTGTATGCCAAACAGATAGCATGTTGAGCTTATGAAAGGGTCAGTAGTCCATCAGATGTCAACACCAAAGCACAATAGACTACTGTTACCTGTGACATCTGTTAATTATTCCTCAGATTTTGTGTCCCTTGGATGAATCTGATCTCAAGTGATGTGATAAACAGCCAGGCAGCAGATTATGATACATATATACATATCCACACATACACACACATATATGGACACATTGGTTGTGAGTATACCCATGTATAATATGACAGTATATTATAATAAGTATTTAATGTTATTATGTTATACATTATTTTATTTATTTTTATATCTATAGGCACATGTATGTATGTTTCTATTATATAACCACAAATTTGCTCTAGTTTCTGGCCACACAGCTTTTAGAGTTCAACCAGTAAAATAAAATCATACCTCTGTAAAGAAACAAAAGTGTCTTTTTTTTTTTTTTCTCGAATTTCTACAAATACTATTGAACTAAAAATAAAATACCAAAGATACTAAAGTGTAGCCTGAACAAAACATACTGGAAAGCAGAAATCCCAAAGATCGTACCAGCAAAAGTAAAGAATCCCAGCAAACTTGGGACCCTGCACAGTCCCACAGGCTGAAGACATTTCCAAAAGCTGCTGCGTAGTTGATGCTACTATCAGAATTCTGAGAACACATTATATAAATATTGTTAAATCAATCTGACGATAGCACTAACACAGACCAGGCCCTGACTTTAAGAGATCGCCAGGGAGAACTCAAAAGAAATTAGTGCATTTAATTACCTTTCTGGAGTTCCCAAGCAAAATAAATGTCTATTGAATTGCCCCCCCTTTCGCCCCCAGTTTAAGGCTCTTCACGAATGCTATTACACTTTAATTAAAGTGAACTTGTTTTTCCATTCAGTGGTTATTCTAGCTCGATTTTTTTCATTATTCCTACAATTGAATAAAGATGCTAATTGGGGATTAGTTTGTAATAACAGCTGACAGGCCCTGAGGATCCATTCTGCAAACTAATGGTCTATGGATGCAGAACAATCCATAAGCCAGCATGGGGGAACCAGTCTGTTACCAGAAATGATCCTCTTCATTCACAACTATAGACTGCACACTACAATGAGTTTTGTTCTGGTGAGGTGTTCTTCTTCCTTAGAACTTGTGTACTACTGCTTTACAGGTGTTGCTTGTTTACTTTGGCCCAGGGAGAATAGGGACAATTTGCCATTTACCTGGTATATTTACACGACAGACATAGATAGCTCATGTATTGAGCTGTCCGGAGATGAATTGGGTTTGGTACAGGAGCACAGTAGCTGAGCAAACACTGACAGCTTTCAAAATGTTAATAAGAATATGGTACTATGCTAACACAGTTGCACAATATCTGGATAAGAGCAAAGTGTTTTGTCTCTTTTAGGCTAATCATCTAGACATTTCTCATATTAGCAAGATGATGCTCAATGGTCTCAGTCTATTCATTTGCAAAAAGTCCTTCGATAATTCAATATTGAGTAAAGACTGTGAAAGGGAATCTATATCCTGTCAGAACGTGAAGTTAGTAAAACTTATACCACTGAAGATCAGGCAAGTCAGAGTAGAGATGGCCAAGTAACTCTCTTTTGACCCCTAAAAAGCAAAGATCTCGAGATATTATATTAATTTACAATTTTAGTTGGTAGTCTACTAAAGGGATGCAAGTTGATCTCCAGGTCTGCATAAAAGTAGGGGTACTACTTGGCAATGTTTACTAACATGCCCTAGCTGGAGGAAAAAGCATAATTTCAGAAAATCTTTGACTTAAATGACATATTTGTACCATGTCCTTTCCCAAAGTGATGAAACAGTACCGTGACTCCAGGAAGTCTAACAAAATGCATGAAGTTTGGTTACCTTTACGAAAACAAACAAACAAACCAACCTTTAAACAGAAAGATGTGTATAGCTTGAACTCACAGACAGACCAATATACTGTAAACTTACCTACAAATCTAGAATACAAACTCTCTGCTTGTCAGCTGCCTGTTTATGGGGGGTTATCTTCACTCTTATGAAAATGTTGTAGCCTAAATGTGACAGAGGTCTTTGAAGTTTAAATAAGCATAGATGTTTTCTTTTGGCTTTAATCAAATCCAGTGGCAATCAAACTCTTCCTACAGTGTGACCCATGTTTTAGAAGAGATTTCTTCAAGTGGCGTAGGACTGGTCCCTCGACTTGTTCTCCCTTCCAAACTCGACCCCTAAAAGGTTCAAAAATTTTACAAATTACAAGATAATATGCTAAGATAATGTATTGAGAGGAAGAAAGCAAGAAACAGAAGAAGAAATCTTTCATTGTTTAATCTTTTTCTTACTCTGAGCATTTGAACAAGATATCTTTCAGTGATAATGAAACTGAGTTAATTTGTATTTTATTAAGCTAGTAAGTTGGAATTTGTTATGCTGACTTTTAAGACAGATTCAGTGTCAACAGTACAATGTAATGAGTTAATGGAATTCTTAACCCTGAGAAATTTGAAGTCAGTATATTAAGCAAGATATTTTTTTGAAAATTAAAGTGGTTTGCCAAAGCCTTGGTTGATAACCTAATAAGGAAATACCAAGAAATGGTAATGAACTCAATTAAAATACTTTTCTATACAAGTTAGCCAGCGCCTTATTCTTAAACTGTCCCATTGATTTTAGCTTCACTGGAACAACATTTGACACACAGTACAGAGCCTGTCTGACATAGCTTAAGGAAAGTAAATATGCTGAGGAAATGTTGAAACAGATTCTGTAACAAAGGAATCAAATGGCTTAATCTGTGTGTGTACTATAGCTCTGTACTGTGGAAGGGATTTTCCAAAAAGCATACCGAAGTATACCTTTTCTCTGCCTTTGGAGAATGTCATTGCAGCAAGCAATAACTGTGTGAGACAAAAAGAGGCGGTGTGTGTTTTCATGTGGACTAAATAAGCTCCCCACAGGGTCTGGAAATGCGTGTGAGTGGCTGGAATCGGATACTGGTAGAAAAACCTGCTGGAAAGGACCTCTCAGGTCCCCTGGCACAGAACCTGGCTTCTGTTAGTACCAGCTACACCGAAATCATTGATAACATATACGTATCTAATTTGGGTTTACAAATCTCTAAGGATAGAGATAACACAACTTCTCAGGCAGTCTCTTCCAGTGTTTAACCGACTGTTCTTACTCCAGCGCAGCAAAGCTCCCTGAGACCAGAAGCATATGACTGTATAACTCAGAAGCACATGAGTGCCTGTGTACTTCTGAGACGCTCACACTTCCACTTGCAGCGAAGAACCAGCCCAGGGAAAATGTTCACACTATCTGTTGTTGGTCCTGAGCTGAGCCTCGGTGACTGCTGTGGCATGGGTGGTGGAGAAGCTGGTGAGTCATTCTGACTGCCTACAATCCAGTGGAGCCGAGAGCTTTATTTCTGCACACATTCAACGGGTGGAAGGATTCACAAAAGCTAAATCTGGCAGTCATTACTGGAAGTCTCAGTGCGGCCCTCAGTCAATTAAGCAACCCAGTCTTATGAACAAGAATGACTAAGGGCCATTCGCTTATGAGGGCCAAAGAAAGTCAACTTCTTAACCCCAGAGGCACAACAACTCTATATAGGTAACAAAATTGGTTTGTCTGAAGTAAGTAATCAAGAAAAGTAAGAAGTGATTTACCAAGGGTTTTAAAATAGAATAGGTTTGCCATCAACAATAGCTTAACTCTCTAGAGCACATTGCGCCCACATTGTACCTAAGACAAGCTTTGCATAATAGAGGAGAGTTCACTTCCACATGATTACAGTTATAGACTCCCTGGAGGGAAAAGCAAGAAACCAGCAGAGAACAGCCTTTTCATCATCATTTATGAAGAGGTATGTTTAAAACGATGAAATGCTACTTACCTCCATTGTATAACACTTTGAGGTATAGAGCTTTGATGAATGCACCATTTAGCTGTTTGGGATTATTACTGGTTATAGTCTTTCCATTTAGTGACTTGCCCCATTTCAAAACCTTTCATATTTTCCCACTACTGCAACATTTATTTTTTATTTTTTATTTCTAACTTCCCCTAATTAAAGTAGCAAAAAGCCATGAAGGCAAACACTTAAAATCAGAGATCACTTTACAAGTAAATTTGAGAAGTACAATGCTGGTTCTTCTATTTAAACAGTACATTTAAAATTAATATTTATGCAGACTAAATCAACTAATCAAATCATGGAAGAAAAGCTAATTAAGTGGACCTGCCAAAGGAGAATGAAAGCTAAATACAGCAACTCTTCATCCTGAAGAGTAAATCTTGACTTGTGTGGTTAGTTGCTCTGCCTTACTTGGGGAAAGGATTTATGGCATCACACCCAGAAATTGCTGCTTAATCCTGGAACTCAGACTGACTATTTACATTTCTGCAGCTCTGTGATAGATGTAGAAATGCATATATAGGTACATCTAGAATCAGACAGGATTCAAAATTACAGTTTTATATGCTATTTAGTGTCACAATGAAAATCTCTGTTTATTTGAATATGTCATTACTTGCCTCTGGCATGAACTACAACACATTGAATTTCAGCATGAAAAGTCTATTCTTTTGCGTTGTCCATTGTTTTCTCATTCTAGTTTTTGCTTTATATGAGCTGTACTAGAGGGTTGCTGGATGCATCCTCTGAATTGGGTGCTGTTCTTTGAGTGACCATTGCCCATTACAAGGAGTTCAGAAACATGTAGCACATTCCAGTTTATCACTGACCTTATGAAGATGTGTGTGTGATGATATCATGTAAATCCATTTGGATTTCACACGCAGGTAAAGTCAGCTGATCTAGGGTTAAAGACTATGAAGGAGTCATGCAAAATTTCAGCTCGAGCTCTTTCTTCTATCTTGAAGAATCCGTACTGCACTGTCCAAGGGTGGAGCCGATGAGATTATGATGTTCATTTGACTCCAAGATTTTTTCCATTTAGACATCTAGCCTAAACTAATCCTCTAGGAACCATCAACAGTCAAGGGAGAAAAAAAGTACCTCTAAGTTATGATTCATTTTACCTCTCTCTCACTCTCAGGTTAGGGCAATGTGAAGCGTTTCTCAACTGAGGCTACGCAGAACCTTTAGGGTGAACGTAACAATTAGCTTTCATTGCATGCCAAAGGTTTGGTGGTTAAAATCAGGTGAGATTATCACCCTGGGTAGGGACACAACCCTGTATCCTCATAAAAATGTAATATAATATTCATACTGGACAAAATTTTTGGGTGACTATTTAAAATAACACCTTGTGATCTCTCCTAGAGAAGATTAGGAAACTAGAGAGAAGACACTGCAAATAGGTAAAAGGTTGAAGAGGTCAATCAACTGTAGAGAGTCCACACCCAGTACATGAATTATTCTTCCCACTTCCCTGAAATTCAATAGTCAATTAACATGTAGGAAAATTACATGTTTAAAATAGGCTTTCTTTCAAGTAATGTTTTCTTCTAGTAAAGGCAATTTTGCTGGACATTTATTTACTAGTATTCACACATTTGAGTCCAAACTTGTCTGTCTTGACAAAACAAGAGAAGATATAAGTTTGCTGGCACTTTAATTCTCTTCCAGGGCCTCTGTAGACTTCTCAGGGTCTGTGTTCATTAATGTTGTCCCTGTGTATGACAGGATACCTGACAGATATCCAATACAGCCCCTTCAGGTGCATATCCAATTATACATACAGAATTGGGTGCAGCTACTTACTTTAACAAACCAAATACCAGGAATTTACCCTAAGTAGTTGTCCGATCTTTGGGTTTTTTTGACATATATCCTCTACAGGCATCTTAAGAGGATGTTTCATGCTGTATCAAGGCACTAAGCTGGGATCAAATGCCTTTTTGGAGGCTAGTCCTACTTACTTTCTCTTTCACTGACTCCTTAAGTAGCCAAAAAAAATTAACTTAAATTTGTGTATTTTGGGCATTTGAAGTAAGACAAAATTAATGTGAACCTTCATAACACAAAAGCAAAGTTACTTCCCAGCCCCTAAAACTAGCAATTCAGTTAAACCTATAGTGTGGGCATAGTTAGGCATTCTTGGTGAAAAAGAAAAATAGCCTGTTTTCTTCAGTACTTTCTCAATAGTATAGAAAAATGACCCCTTCTGAGTATTTCACTTGAACTATTGTCCTCCATTAGAAAATGTGGCGTGTGTGTTCACATATGTGTATCTCAGTACAGTTAACTGACCTCTAAAAGATAGTGTTAGGCATGAAAATAACATTCTCCCCATTTTCTTAAATGTCTCTATAAGAAAAAGGAGCATTCTATGCATGTTGTTGTGTGTCTGGTTTTTTAATTTACATATATTTTGTGTGTATTTATAGTATAAATATAAAACATTTTTACATTCATGATCTTTTTTAAACTTTTGCCTATTTTCATTTTTCCTGTTAAAGGCATATTTCTGGTGAGGAGGATGGGGACAACAGGACTTTTAAAGGGAAAGGATTTTTCCACTGAAATGTCTTAATGATTATGTTATGTTTCAGATGGCCAAAAAATGTGAAAGCAAAAAACTCATGCTGAATAAAAATGAAATCATATTATTTACACTCAGGATCCACAACATTCTTTGTCTACTTAATGATTAAAAAAGAGTGACCCTTTGTGCTGTCAGAAGCTCTTCAATGGACTCATGTCTCTTTGCCTTTTCACTTATCCACCAATTTCTCAATATGATCCTGTCAATTTCTTAAAAAATATGATTCTTTAAAATTTTCCTCTGGGTACCTCTCACCCTGTTTTATACATCTGCAGCCACCCCTCCTTTCAGATCTTTTCTGTCCTGTTAGTACGTTCTTTAATGTGCTCCCACTTGGCATCAGTGCAAACCAGTTCACCCCAAGTACTAACTCCTCTATGGTGGGAAGACTCCACTGCATTAGAATTTCTGACATTGAGATAAACAACATACTGCTCTTAGGGGGTTTATAGACATGTGAAGTTGAAGACCACTACAGGGCCACTATGTACAAAGAAAACTTCAGCTAGATCATCAACATGATTTGAAAGTAGAGATTTGGCACAAGAAGAACCAAGGTTGTCTTTGCTTATTTGTAACGTTTGCACAGAAGGAACCCAAGCTGCAATCCATGTTCATTAAATTTACACTTGTGCATTACTAGAAGACCTGACAATATACAGTTGATCTGAATCAGGAACAATCATATTTGCATTTCTACCAAAAATTAGTAGACAGCATTATATGGTGCCCATGAGGTCTCCTGGGACAGACTTTATATGGACTGTGAAAGTGCAAACAAAACCATATCTTGCTTAAAGTCCATCAGTACAAGTTACCTATGGTAAACTTGACAGAGACAGTTTTTTTCCATTTTGTGTCATGTGGGAGAAGCTTTTGAAAGTCTTATCAGATGTCCTAGTCTTCTCAGGAAACCGCAGGTTCAGCTCTTCTCTGTATATAAGGTATATCCACTTTAACTCAACCTGTTTCATGAAATCAGCTTAAAACAACAGTTTGTACTGTTATCTATTGCAATCTACTGCAACTCTGAAGTTGGTCCACTTTCGAGCAGGGGTTGGACCAGATAACCTCCAGATGTCCCTTCCATCTTGACTTTTTATGAGATTCCATTATTTAAGATTTTTAAAGACAGAACACTGCATTTAACCAAATCCATCTGCTTATGCTAGTTTAAGAAAGATTTGCCTTAACTCAAAGAAAATTAGAAATTCCTCACACTGTGTTCAGATAAGCCCTTTTATTTCTGAAGAAGAAAGAGAAGGAAAGTGTGCAACCCAGCAACTTAAGTTTAATTCTTTGCTTCCCTTTTCACTTCTTGTGTGACCTTAAATACCTCTCTCTGTATTTCAGAATCCTGCAACTGAAGTAGTAAAAATTATCACTTTGTCCCATCGTTGATGTAAGGGAAAAAAACATAAAAGCTTCTCAGATACCATAGCTGTGGAAACTATCTATGCCATAGATACAAGCAAAGATACATTGGTGTGTCTCTCTATATAAACACATGCCTTTACTTCTACTGCTGTAAAGTTTTGCCCACGGTTGAAAGCTGGAAAGGGATTGCTTCCCCACAGGGCAGATACAGGCAACTGAAGCACTTTGGAACAAAATGTTCCATGCTGGAGAATAGAGTATTACTTTCTGCATATTATGCAGACCCGTGAAACAACAGGTTTATGGAAGTAGAAAGAGTTGCCTCCAACTGGCTCCACTTTGTGCCCAAATTGCAATGAGGTTCTAACCTGGCACGCCAAAATGAACAGCTCTCAGAGAGTACAATATATTTTTGACACGGCTCTGCCTCCTAAAATTTTAAAGGGCAATATGAAAGTCTGAGGCAGAACACATTCTACACACAGAAAAAGGGCTGACTCAGACTGGGTAAGAAATAACTTTGCTCTAAGAAATCAGATCAACTAAAAAAATTGCATTTGAATAGTTTTTTAGCACCTCTGGTTTCAAGACACAAGTTACCTAAAAGATTTATTGGTGTGATAAATACAGATCTTTACTAGCCAGCCAATAATCTGAAACTTGCAGACTCAACTGGAAGAGAACATGAAGTATTGCCATAAAACAGACCAGATAATGTTTCACATGTATTCAAAAGCATCTGAATTATAGATGCAAAACAGCCTTAGAAAAGTCACGTGGGTCTATTTCCACCTAAGATAATGCTACCTGAATCAGGAGCTCCCTATATAGGCATGAAAGTTTCTGTTTCAAATTAGTTTTTAATTTTAAAAAGTGCTGAGATCACATCTCTCGTTACCATTGGTAGGAGGTGTTGGTGGTATGCATCTCTGAAAATGAGGCCACTTATTTTAGGCACCTAAATATATTGGCCCAAGCTTCCCTGTGCCAGTCTGTAGATACAAAGCAGCCACATACCTTCCTTAGTTGGTCAATTATGATGAGATACTGGCTTGAAGTAAAAGCAGCACTTGTGAAATTAACTTGCTATATTTTTTTTTTCCCACTGTGCTATAAAATGCTTGCTAGGTATGGTGGATTTATCACCAAAATGTCTAGAGTTGGGGAAATGATCCAGAGGTCTTAAAGCTTTGGACTGAGATAAGTAGCCTGTCATAACAGATTTAGCAAGTGATCATGCAAACCATAGGAAAAATACTTAGTCTTGCTGTAGAGAAAGAGTGTCCTATTTACAGGAATGCTGTGTTACTTGTTTTTGGTGGAACTCAGAAGATTCAGTGCCATTGGGGTCCATTAAGCAAGGCCTTTAAGTAGAGCTGCATTGCCAACTCTAACTGCTTTAATAATATTGTAAGGATATTTGTTGCTTTGTAGAAGTACCTGGGTTCATTTAAGTACTGGGATTTGTTTGTTTTTTTTTTTTTTTTCAGAAAAAATACAAAATTCTAGCCAGCACTGTTGCAGAAGAAAACTTGAGAGTGGTCTAAGGCAAATATAATTGATCCAAAAGATGTGTACATATATGTATGCATATGCATATATATACACACACATATACTAATGATATAGGGACAAACATGATTCAGGATAGAAGTACAATTTAGTAGTTTGTTTAAACAGGATTGTTTCACTGAATCCAGACCAAAGAGCCACAATCTACTGGCTTGGGCACTTGAACTTCCACTTCATTACATAGCAAAACCAGGGTGGGGTTTTTTTGTTTTTTTTTTTTTTAATTTTGGGGGGTTTTGGGGGTGGGGAGGGAGTCATGGCAAGACGCTGTATCATCTCTGCCTTGTAATGAGCACAAAAGGTTTTTTAGAGAACGTAGATGTGGGGGTGTTCTTCTGGGGAGCATTTTTGCTGGCATTTTTCTTGAAAATAAGACCATGGCTTAGTAAGGAAAACCACATCTGATTTGGCCACAATACGGGTATCCGTAGTAGGATGCCTATTTTACTAGAAATAGACATAAATTAACAAACTGGCACTCTGTGTTTAAGAAGATGTAATTTTTTTTGGCATGACATACATTAAATCTGGCTACAAGACCTATAATTGCATCTCTTCCTATTACACAGTTATAATTATTGAGGGACTTTGCCATATGTCTTTGTTATGTCAGAAATATGAAAGCCTTGGCATAAAAAAATGTTATGTATAAGATCATTTAAAAGATTTAAAGGCTTCTCATCATAGTTGCCTCAGGTATTTTATTGTAGGCCAAAAGCACAGTTCAGCACTATCAACAATACTACCCACTGATGGAATCCCAAGCCAGCCATTTCTGCTGTTAATATGATGTGTATTGTTTCTGTGGAAACTTCTCAACACAACTGTCATTGTGGAATCATCAAACATATTGTTTAAATAGTGATTTTATAATATGAAGCTGTCAAGTAATAATGAACAATAAAAAGATTCTTGTTATAAGTCACGCTGTCTAAGGAAAGCAGAAATCAAAAGGCAGGCTGCTGCTTGCACCAAAACACTTGTATAATGTTTGGTTTGCAAAATGTCATAATCTTGGTTTATGATGACAATTCCACCACTTTTCTAAGAGAATAAGCAGACAGGAATAGAAGAAGGATCACTTCAAAATACCTTTTTTCTCATTAAGGGGTTTTGTTCTTAGGGAAGCTGAAGAGCATTCCATTACACTCACAGATACCAAATAACTGGAGCAAGGATGTACAGAAAGATAGCTCCTAAATTAGCACAGAAATCCAGAGGGTTACTAGACAGGCTCTTACATATCAAAAGAATCCCTAAAATTCCTAGGTAAAACTGGAGTCGATATCTCAGGGAGGAAGCGAACTCTGAGAGACAGCATTTGAGAACAGAGTGTTTTTAAAGACATTTTTCCCTTCTATGATGTTAACAAATGCCTCTGGCCCACCAGGCCATGGGATGGCTCCATCAGTGACAGCTGAATTATCCACAGGTCACAGGTCCCTTTCATTGTTATCTGCCCCTCTCCAGGAGGTCAATGTCAGGGACAATCTGAACTGACATTTTAGACCTTTGCATGTTATCCTTTTTGTTACTAAGATCTTGCTTTGCTTGTTCAGAGGGTTGGGGTTTTTTTGTGTTTAAAGTCAATGCAAGTGAACGAAGCAGCCTGCTTTTAAGAGAAACATTAAATTTAAAATAAAGCAGTGCTGCAAATCAACAATGGTAGTTACCATAGTTCAAGACAAGGTTGGGAACTTAAGGAAGGAATGAGTTTCCAGTAGTGCTGTAAATATCATCTTAGGTATCAACATGTACCATATAAAGGGATGTTTTCCCAAAGGACAATCTTGACTATATTGCTGGAAAGAAACAGGCATTGGCCTGGTATCTTACACAAGAAGAAACTCATCTCTTTTCATCATACACATCATACCACCAACAGGAGCTAAACATGTCTATACTTAGAAATCTCTTCACTGAGAAGATTAAATGTAGCTACATTTTTTTTCTGTGATAGCTAACGTGTCTGCAAAAGCCGAAATATCCACGAGATATTTGGTCACCGGTCACTGCATAATCAAAATGTCTTCAGATTTGAGGGCCAGAATAAGAAAGAAAATAAAAACACGGCTTTGAGCTGCTCTGTGTAAGACTGTAACATCAAAATATCAGCAAAAGTATAGCCTCCAGCAAATTAGCAGAAATTCTTGGGAAATTAGCAGGAAAGAAAGGGAAAATGCAAGTGCTCCTGTGGCTAGGGCATGTAGAAGTCAGGTGATATTCTATACCCACAGAGAGAGTGGAGGGGTATTCCAGCTGTTAGGCTACTTTTTCTTAATAAGAAATCGATTCTGCTGTGTCTTCTAATGAGATGTCACTGAATCATTTATATTCGTAAAACTGCATGGTCTACAGTAAATTCTTTTGAAACTGTAAGACACCTTACTGAATATATATTTCTTAATTTGTTTTAAATTTGATTGTATTCCATATTCTTGCAATGTGTTTTTGTGCTAATGTACAATATGGATTTTTTAATTGTGTTATATTTGTGTTTCATTTTATTAAATTTTTAATAGCTTTGCTATTCGTGACATTGGAGACTATTTTTAGGTTCCTAAATTATGATATTAGAAGGTAATGTAATATTAAAGAGTGTCAGGATAGCCCATAAATTAATTAAGAAGCCAGATGGGCAACTGCAACAAACTCTTAAGGGTCTATCATTAGTATGCAGTTCTGCAAACTATCTTCTGTCAGTCACTGGAAAAGACCAAGCAAGTTTTCACTTCTAAGTATTGTAGCAAAGGCAATTCCATATTCAGGCAACCAGATTCTCTTCTTCTTCTTTACCTTTTGTGTTATCTACCTTGTGTTATCTTTTTGATTTTACAGCTCTCTCAACTATGAATGTGAGTGAATGAGGCACCTTGTAACTTTTTTTTTTTTTTTTTTTTGGTTTGGAAAGAAATGATTTGGATTAAATGAAAGGATTTCAAATATGCAGCTAGAATTACAAGAGGATTTGACAATGTCACAAAACTAAAAAGAAGGGCATCGTTTCAGCTCTGTCACCCAACGTTTCATGCTCAGTAGACTGATGAGATACTTACTCACCTTGAGGGTGGGAGACTAATTCTGTGTATCAGAGGGTAATGACTCATGATACATCCATATCCTTCTGCAACTTTCTGATCAGAGCATCACCTAAGGGTCTTTTGAAGGAAGGATTTTATTGTTTTGATACCTCTGTCCACCATCCTACTGGTTTTGAGATAATTTTATTTGCATTTCTATTATTTAAGAAGGTGTGTCCTTTAAGCAGGGCTTATTTTTGGCTAATACTCATATGACTACTATGGGTAGATAAATTTTATGCTTTTGTTTATGTACTAAGCTACAATACTACCTACGCTATCATAGAGAAAGGGGAATAATGATTAAGACAGACTATATGCTTTCTTCTCAATAAATGTTAACAATTATGTCACTGCTTTGTAGTGGGAAACAAGAAAAAGAGAAGGATGAGGTTTTTTATTATTATCAGCATGAACTCATTCACTCTTTTTGGCCTTCATTTTTGACACATTGCAAGCCTGAACAACATCATTACTAGACTGAATTCACTGAGCTCAGCGTAGAAGAGCTCTCTCCTAAACTTTGTTGTGTGTTGGTTTGGTTTTTTTGCAGGGTTGTTTTTTGGTTTTGGGTTTAGTTTGTTTTGTGGTTTTTTGTTTTTTTTTTCTGTTGGTATTGTCTTAGGATCTATTTTCCTAATTCTTTTAAACCAGAGATAGTTGATTTCCTAGGATCACCCATTGTTCTTAATTATGAAGGCAAACTATGGACAATTTAACCAGTTTTCTAGTAGAGATAGATATAAAATGTCTTGGTATAACATGCAGTAATAGTTGTAACTGGCATCTGTGGCATTTCATTCTGAGCACTATCTCTGAAAATTCCCATTCACACTTCATATGGGCCTGGATGGAGTATGTTGTTTCCTTCTCTTGGGCTGAAATGGATTAAATGTAAATCTAGCCCCTGTTCTGCAGATCATTTTGACATCCTTGTGGCCATTCATTCAGCTTCCAGTTCTCTCCTAAACTTGTATTCAGTTAGGAAATTGTGTATTAATAGCTGAAAAATTAATATTGATAACACATAGCAGTGAAGAAGTTGAACTGTGTTTGCTACTCATTTTTCTGCCAGTAGCACAATGTCAGCTCGAACTCACAAAACTGGGCACAGGATGGAACATTGTTCAGCCAGGATCAGATCAGACCCTTCCTCTCTATGAGTGCATTGAAAGCCCTTTCAGTACATACGATTCGTTCATTAGTGTTTTCTCATTTTTCAGCCTTATAGGACACTCCTTGGTTGCACCCGTAATGTACTTTTAACGCTTACATTGGGATGAGATGATTAATTTCATAGATACAGCTGATTCTCTACTATAATCAGTGGCCTTACTAAGAAGGCTTTTAAGCAACTACCTTGGATAAATGTCTTTATTTTGTAGATATTTAAAGTGAGGTAAGAGGCCTGTGTGCCAGCATCAGAGGCTGTGATTTAACCTCATGTGTTTTTGTGTTAACCACCAGAAAACAATTTCAAAAACGAACGCTGTTCACTGCAACGAATGATTTCCCCCTAACAAATTGCAGGAAGAATGCAAACAACAAACAGGGTATCCACAGCAACTCGATGAGCTGCAAACAATTCCTTTGTAAGCCTTCATTTTTAATTGCTTTTGTGTCCCTTGCTCCTCCTCCCTCTCCCTCCATCAGCCCCTAGTTAAAGAGATATAAATGAGAGGTTAGAGTCTTTTAACTTTCTCTGTTCAAAGACGGTCAATAATACACCCTCCCCCTTCCTTACCAGCTCTTGAATGCAAATTCTTTTGCGGTAAGCCTGCCTCAGAGTTACCTCTGAGAGATGTGGACTTCGTGATTGCGAGGAGGTGATTACTATGCTAAGTAAAATGCTTGTTTATTTGTTTGATTGTTCTGTTCTGATCAACAGAAAAAAGAAAATCTGTTGATCTGGGGGCTTACAGAATGTTGTTTCAAATAATGCAACCAAAGCAAAATCAACAGCCTAGTTTAATTACCTCTCCAATTCAACAGAATCAAGGATGGGAATTTTTAACCAAGTATCCGTTTACCAAAAAGTTTTTCTCTCCTGATTCTCCAGCAAAAACGAGCATTCACGCCCATGGATGACACCTTACTATGATGCTCAGGAAAAAGCTAGGCCTGAAATAATCTATGCATATCCAACAAAGTCGTTGAAAATTAAATGATCAACCATTTCAAAAAAAGGAGATTTTTCTGAAAAAAAAAAGTTTGCAAACAAAAATTCAGTGTGTGGCAGAGATTGTCTGGCTAAGTAGAGGAAGGCAGCGATAATATCACAAAATGGGTTAATGGAGAGCCTTGCAAGGACATAATCCGAGAGCAATCCTTATAAAGATTCTGAACACAGATATGAAGTGGGGCTGAACACAGGAAACTCAGTGACGCTCGTTAATAGTCTGCCTGGGTAAGTCTGGCAGTAGGCTGTTTCTGGATGTTAGGTGGGCAGTCCAGAAGACCCCTTATACACACAGTCAAGACTGTCATGGCCTCTCTCCCAGTGTACTGATAAGGAAGGACTTGGCAGAGTGAGAGATTCCTGTTTGACGATGTCACCCCACCTGCTCTCTTTTCTTGTAACAACTGATGTGCTCAGCAAAACAGCTCATGAATGACGATAACAGAACCAACATTATCTTAGGGGTCATCTCATAAGCATAAGTCCATGCTAACCTTTTGTATCTGCACTCTAAATTCCCATAGTTTTGCACAGCAGCTGTCATCCTTTCACGATACTCCTTGTTGAAATCAACACTACATGTAGGGCCATGGCTTTCAACATGTTTTGTAGACAAATGCAACTAAGCAGCACGGTTTAGACTATCAGCAGCTCTAAATTGACATATCTCCTGACTCCTGTTGCCAAATAATTCACTGTTATCAGTAGTGATTTTAACAATCTCCTAAACTGCAATCTGTACTAAGAAGTAAAGTCTTTTTAATCCTTCATAACCTTCCATGGAATAATGCGTCTTTTACAACAGTAGGCTCTGGACCTGTCGGTCAACTTAATGCCTGGAATAATAACGCTTGGCAAAGTATCTTCTCATCTCAAGAGCAGGCACTTACCTGCATAAATCTCTCATGTAGAGATAAGAAATAGATTTATACCCAAATGGGCTTGCCTTGTGAAAGGTCAGCTTTTGAAAGGATTTCCTTAGTCCCCTGGAGCCTCAGCAAAAGATAACATTTCAGAACTTGTCGCCTGCTTTCTACTCTATTTAATTAAAGTCTGCTGCTCACTTTGATGAAAATATGTTTCCCTCATGATTAAAAAGCTCTTTTGATTAAATCATTTTGCCTAGACAAGTGGCCTGTAATAATAATAAATTAGAATATTTTTGAAACAACATTCTCATGTGTTAATAAATTGTAATTCAATTCTACATAGTAATTGTCTGGTACCCAGAATACCTCACCCACCAGTTTAATATATTATTGTCACTGGTCAATCTGGAACTCCTTCAAGGTGGATTACCTTGTTCTGTAGAGAAAGAAAGTGGGAAAATACCAGTCCGAATCAATGCTAAGAGACCCTAAGTCTCTCAGCTAATCTTGTAATCTGAAATGCAGGAAAGTGCAGTACAAAGAGAGCTGAACTAGTTTGATGGAAATCATCGCAACTTTAGAAGCTCAATAGTAGCATAAATAGAGTGTTAATCCTGAAAGAATGGCTCTTGATGTGTGATTTCTAACCATCTCAGGTCCCTGGTATAATTTTTCTCATTTGTGTCGATCTGAGATGACAATGAACAGAACAAGCTTAAGTCTCTTTTTATTCAGCTGTGATAGACATGTTCCAAGGTACAAAGAACATCTTTGATCTGCTTAATGATACATGAGAAGCTTGTAGAAAAACTGGAAATAAAACATGTCTTCCTCTAGTTTGATTAGACTCTCCTTCCTTCTTTATTATTTATTAGAAAGAAAGGAGAATATTTACACAATAAAAATATAAGCATGTTCATTCTACACCAGACTAAAGACACTGATGACCTGGCACCTGGGCTGCTTGTATCATGATGGTCCTTGGGGATGGAAATATTTCTTTTCTTATCAAAATTAGTATCAAAAATGGTTTCACAGTAAAGAGAAATTGCACTTCCATCCTTCTTCTGTAATATCAGAGAGGCGGCTGTAATACTTGCCACAAAAAATATCGCTTGGGTGAATAAGTATTAAAATCTTTGGTCTCAAACCTATTGTTTGGTTTTGCGCTAAACTTCACATTCTAGAAGATTTTTTTTTATAAATTGTCATTGATATTTCTGAAAAAAAAAAACAACAAAAAAACCCCAAACAAACCAAAAAACTCACCCACTTTTTTTTTCTGGTCAGCAAAAAGACTGCGGTAAGGAGCTCATTTGCTATATTAAACCCAAACTCTCCGACTTAGAGATCTCAGCTCATCTGGAAATTAATGCCTTCCCTAAGCTTGTTTGATCCTGGTGTTTTTGAAGCAAAGGCCACAATATATATGAGTGACAGACTTTTATCCCCATGAGGCTTAGCTGAAGTCACCAAGCTGTGACCTGTGCTAGATAAGAGTTAGGTCCTTCAGAGGTAACAGATAATGAAATGCCGGACCGCTGCAGCAGCTGACTTCTCTGTTCATCAGCCTCAGTTAAAGGTCAGATGAGAAACCTCAGGTGACAGAAGAGAAAGAAACTTAATCCATCATTTTCCCTGATCGCCTCAAATGGGAAAGGAAATAAGGTAAGTATTTTGGTGCAAGTAATTATCTAACTGGTGCTGTTATAATGCTTTTTTTTTTTTTCATATCTAGACATACCAATTAATTGCAGAATTTGCACTTAATACATATATATTTTTGATACCTAATTGCAACAGGATAATATATCAAAACACTCCCTGAGCAAGAGCATATTCATAAAATCTCTTTTAGGTACTGATGGCACAGAAGAAGCAGACGGGATTCCAGTAAAAATCCTCAGGTCACAAATAAAAGTGACATGAGTCAGAAAGAGTCTTTTAGCTGAGAAAAGCATGACTGAAGGAGTTTTAAATTACAGACATTTCCCAAGAAAAGGATTATTTAGAAATTTGAGTCTCTCTGAACTGGTCCTGAAAACTCAGTCTTAAACATGATACTGAGCTACTTCAGTACATCCCATGCCAAAACTTGTGAAAATGGAGAAACCTCAGCACTTTTGCAGCTCTGCTGTGTACGGAGTAGCAGGGGATCAGAGACTTCAGAGTAACTGAGGTGCTCTCTTGAGACTGAAGGGAGTTGAGTTTTCATCCTGGATCTGCCACTAATCCCCTTTGAGCACGCGACACCCACCTCTTCTGGTTATTTAAATGACAGGTTCCCCGGTGGCTGGCTGAGGTTGTCACAGCACAAGGGATCTGAACACTCTTGCCAGGACACTGAAACTCGTCAGCCAACCTGACACAATTACCAGCCCTCCATCTGTCAGAGAGGGCTTCTGGACTGTACAGAAGTGCAGACTCAGCAATTTGTGCAGGGTCTGTATGCTGCTGCTTACATGTGATCCTCGTTTTACACATACCATATTTTTGTACTATTAGAAGCTGTCTGGATGCACATGCAGCTGACTTTTTCCTTCTCTTCACTTATTTCAACACATGCTATCACGTGCAGGGAGGCATAATATTATTTTTTTTTCCCCTAAACTAAGAAAATATGTCTCTTTTGCATTCAGAGGAATATGCTGGTGGTTGAAATAGACCAATAATCCTAAAACTGATGGCACATTTTTAAAAATCTAGTTCATTTTTAATATGCAATTAACAAAATACTGGTCTTATTAGACATTTCTATATATTGTTGTATGGCATGCAGATCTAATATCATCTTATATTAGCATTGGCTAAAATGTACACTGCCAAATATGTAGGACTATTCTTTTCTTTCCGACTCCTCACAAAAAATATAGTTTATTAAATTTACTTTTCTCTCCCTATACAAAAGCACAGCCTACCTGTTAAGTAATTGTATTTGCATGGAGGTGCTGACTTCAGTACATGGACATCCCTTCTCTAGTCCTTTCCTTGTGCTGCTGGTCACAGCAGAGAACTAAAGTAGCATCTTTGCCTGTGGGAGCAAAAATAAATGTTGATTAGGATATTGATTTAAGACCAAGAAAATTCCAGATTCCAATCTACTGTGTGAAAACTATGCAGTTTGAAAAAAAGGCATTACAGTCTGCAGAATGTTCTGATACTGCAATAATATCACCTACATATAAATACTCAAGTTACAAGAATCTCTTAGATATCTCTTGGATACTTGGAAACAGCTAAGACTCACCTAATACACGGAAGAACTTCCCTTTCAGATGAGTGTGTAATTTCCATGCGACTTGCACTAGCTCAGAGATTTAGTTTTCCTTCTTGAAATATCATGCATTACAGAGACAAAATATATCTTCCATGTTTGTAAGAACACATAGTATGCCTAACTTAACAAAAAAGCTATTTAAAAAAACCCAGGTATTCTTCTTTTGTTTTCTCATTCCTTTCACTAAGGCACTTATTCAAAAGCTTTTCATGGTGAAAGGTCTTTACAAAAATTAACTTAATTCACTAATATTATGAGGTAGGAAATCATTTTTGTTTCAATAGTTTCCCAAACAAGAGAGGCAGAATACTGTTCCAACTATGTTAATAATTAAGTACTTATGGAACTCTATTTTAGGAAATTACCGTTAAAAGGAGAGTGTCAGGAGAGAAAGAACTCTAACCTGCAATGTTCCCTTCTTTCCGTCTCTGTCTCCTTGAACTGTAAGATTCCCCATTTTACTTACACTCAAAGAGGTCTGTTATCTTGTCCAAAATAAAAGAAAGCATTGACAGCAAAAGAAAAATTAGGAATTATTATTATTATGTGTTACTGGAACACAATGATTCTGAGTACCTAGGACACCTATAAATAGCAAGGGATGTAGAAGTATTGTGACATTAGCTTGTCAAATATTTCATTATTAAAGTTCTTGTTAGAGACTGATCTATAGCGGAGTCCTTCCTCTGTGGAGCTGTTTATAATTTTCTGAATAACTTATTTATCAGTCTAAGCGTTTGCAGATCCTGAACATTTTATAAGTTTGCAATATAAAGAGCTGGAATGCAGAGAAAAGGCCACGCTTCTGCAGGGACAGCACCAGGGGTTTGGAGAGCAGTGCTGGTGTCAGGATGTTTGCAAATAAAACCACAGGGGCCAACAGCAATCTTTGATTTTTTTCACTGAAATAATTCTGCTTTCCTACAAAACTGCTTTTTGCTGCACCATTTCTTGATCATGAGGAATGTTTTAGCCATATAAATACTGCAAAATATATTTGTATCACTATTTTCATTTATAAAATGTCACTATCATCTAATACAGGTGGAGGTACAATTGCATATATCTTAGTTCAGTGAAAAAAAAAAAAAGGCATATAATAGTTTGCAGGCATCCTGTATACTGAAGCTCATTAGCAAACTGTATTTTGTTGACATATGCAAAAAATATTCTGGTCTATATACCATGACCAGAAATAAAAACAGTCCAGAAGCAGAACAGTTTTCACAGCAAATCATGACATTGTTTGAAGATTATTTCCTTGTTTTCCAAAAGTACCTTTTATTCTGTTCTTTGAGGAAAGGAGCCAATCCTGTAGAAAGCTATGATCTGGAAAGGAGTCAAAGCTTCAAAGGAGCAAAGCCAAAGAAACTACTTTACTTCCTTAGATGCTGGAAGGAATCAGTATAAGGGCAAGTGTGTATGAGAGTATCTGAAAAGGTATATCTTAAAGCCTTTCCCCAAAATGGAAGGTTTCTGGGGAAAAATCTATCTTTTGCTTTTAGCTGGCAATGGAATTTATTGCTGACTTAAAAGAAAAAAAATCTATAATAATATGTTTTACAATATGCATCTCCAGTCCACAGATCAACAGTGACTAATGGCTTTGTGCTAACTAGGAATTTGCTAACAATAATTTTTTTTAAAAAAGAAGAAAACTCCTACCAAGCAAGCTGTTCACCACAGCATAGAAGTTAGTATGTTCTCAGTATAACACCACCTTGATGGCAAGAGAGATTTCTATAAAGAGGCTGCCCTTGATACGCTGAGAGGGATAGGAATGGGTGGACTGTATATAAAAGGGTGTTACAAGTTGTAAATGTTTGCCTGGAGACAGCTTCAGGTGCAGGGATTTTAAATTAATAAGTAGATGTGTTTATTTTTTTGGCTTGTGGACTAGTGGAGGTGAGAAATCTGAAAGCGTGTCTGGAAGATACTTAAAGCAAAAATCCCATTATAAAGAGACTTGGTGTATGAAAGCTGTCTAATTCCTGTATTTATAGGAGACTCCATTTTCTCTTTTCATCTGAAACTTGGAGGCACTTTGAGAACCATTTAACGTAAGATTACATAATGTTTGCTTTTATTTCCCCAGTTAATTGGTGGATGAACACTTTCAAGAATCATAGAATCATAAAATGGTTTAGGTTGGAAGGGACCTTGAAGATCATCAAGTTCCAACCCCCTCGCCATAGGCAGGGACCACTAGACCAGGTTGCTCAAAGCCCCATCCGAAACAGAGAGGAAGAATCACCTCCCTTCACCTGTGGGCCACACTTCTGATGCCGCTCAGGATACAGTTGTCTTTCTGGGCTGCAAGCACACATTGCTGGCTGGCTCATGTTGAGCTTCTCATCAATCAGCACCCCCAGGTCCTTATCTTCAGGGCTGCTTTCAATCCATTCTCGGCCCAGCCTGTATTTGTTCTCAGGATTTCCCCAACCCAGATGTAGGACCTTGCAGGTGGCCTTGTTGAACTTCATGAGGTTGGCATGGGCCCACCTCTTCAGCCTGTCCAGGTCCCTCTGGATGGCATCCCTCCCAACCGCCGTGTCTACCTTGCCAGACAGCTTGGTATCATCAGCAAGCTTGCTGAGGGTGCACTTGATCCCACTGTCCATGTCACCAATAAAGATGTTGAACAGCATGGGTACCAGTACTGACACCTGAGGAGCACCACTCGTAACTGGTGTCCCCTTGGACATTGAGTCATTGACCACAACTCTTTGAGTGTGACCATCCAACCAGTTCCTTATTCATGGAGTGGTCCATCTGTCAATCCCTGTGTCCTCCAATGAGGCCACATCTCATCTGCTTTGCTTCTCCTTCTTTATCTGAAGTCCTCTGTGATACCTTTCATTTAGATAACTGTTTGGGTTTTTTTTTGTCTTTAACCATAAAATATTTGTGCAAGAACAATTCACAGAAGTTCTGGTTTGAGGTGTGAAATAAAGTTGTTTCTAAAGGCACAAGTTCTGAGGAACCCTGTCTGTTAGAGCTTTGAGGATTACATGTGTTAAAACAGTCCTCTGATCTTCAAAGCTTCTCAGGCAACCTGCAGTCATTAACTTCAGGAGGACCCTAAGTCCTGAATATTTTGGAATGGAGGTTTGACAGATTTGCCTGAGTTCAAAGAGATTTTCTGCAGCAGAGCAAAGAATTGACCACAAATTTTGGAAGGATGGCTGAACAAGAAAATAATCCCTTTCTTTTCATGTAGATGGGTGGAAAAGATAGAAGATACGTCTGGGTGGTGGGTATTTGAGGTTATCCACTGTTGAGGAATGTTGTAGTGATGCACTGCTATGTATAAGCAGCTATGAGACTAGGCTTTAGGCTAAGTGAGATACTGCCCCTAGTCATGTTATTGTTGTGGTACTCCCAGGGATGACTTAATGATGGTGCTGGTATGCTGAGATTAGTTAGTAAACTAGCAAGACACCAAGGCTCACTTGTCATCTTGGTTCATGAGCCCTGACAGCCAAAGCAATAGCCTGCTTATCTAATTTTAGACATCTATATTATTAACATCTGTATCAGAGTTAGTTATTCAGAATAGTTTTATAGGCAAAGGAGGGAAAAAGCCAATTCTAAAGAATGACACATCTAATGGTTTTAGACATCTGTCTTGAAGCGAGAGTTAATCTGCTTCACTAGCTGTGAACAATCTAGACAACCAGCTTATGTTCCATACTGTTGGATTTCAGCTGGTGAATACCGGCCTAGATGGCTACTTCAGATAGGATGCCTAACCTTCAGGCTGCTAAGTGCCTGAATTTCACCCTCTGTTTATAGTGTGGCAGTTGCTTCCTGAAGTGAGGTTACACGATTGCATAGGCTCATGCCCCGAGGGGGGCTGTGATATTCAGGATACATAGGCAGAGTGTACTTGGACTAAGTTTGGAGTGGAAAAAAGGTACTTGGCCTGAAGATAGTCCTGACACCGGCCATCTCTTATATATTTATTTATAGATTATTTATAGCCAGAATATGTTTTAACAAACCACAGAATCACAGCACGATCGATGTGGAAAGAGACCTTTTAATATTACAGAATCACAGAATCACAGGACGGTAGGGGTTGGAAAGGACCTCTGGAGATCATCATGTCCAACCCTCCTGCCAGAGCAGGGTCACCTAGAATAGTTTGCACAGGATTGTGTCCAGGCAGGTTTCAAATATCTACAGAGAAGGAGACACCACAACCTCTCTGGGCAGCCTGCTCCACTGCTCTGGCACCCTCAACTTGAAGTTTTTCCTCACATTGACATGGAATTTCCTGTGTTCCAGTTTGTGCCCATTCCCCCTTGTCCTGTCACTGGGCATCACTGAAAAAAGTCTGGCCCCATCCTCTTGACACCTGCCCTTTAGATATTTATAAGCATTGATGAGATCCCCTCTCAGTCTTCTCTTCTCTGGGCTAAACAGACCTAGGTCTCTCAGCCTTTCCTCGTAAGAGAGATGCTTCTGTCCCCTGATCATCTTCACAGGCCTTCACTGGACTCTCTCCAGTAGTTCCTTGTCTTTCTTGAACTGGGGAGTCCAGGACTGGACACAGTACTCCAGATGTGGCCTCACCAGCGCAGAGTAGAGGGGAAGGATAACCTCCCGCAACCTGCTGACCATGCTCTTTTTAATGCACCCCAGGGGACAATTGGCCTTCTTGGCCACAAGGACGCATTGCTGGCTCATGGTCAACTTGTTGTCCACCAGGACTCCCAAGTCTCTCTCTGCAGAACTGCTTTCCAGCAGGTCAACCCCTAACCTGTACTGGTGCATAGGGTTATTCATCCCTAGGTGCAGGACCCGACTTGTCCTTGTCGAACTTCATTAGGTTCCTCTCTGCCCAAATCTTTAGCCTGTCCAGGTCTCGCTGAATGGCAGCACGGCCTTCTGGTATTTCAGCCACTCCTCCAGTACATTCTGTCCCCTCATCCAGTTCATTGGTGAATATGTTGAACAAGACTGGACACAGTACTGAACCCTGGGGAACGCCGCTAGCTACAGGCCTCCAGCTAGACTCTGCACTGCTGATCACAACCCTCTGAGTTCTGTCATTCAGCTAGTTCTCAATCCACCTCACTGTCCACTCATCTAACCCACATCATTTAATTCAACCTTCCCTGCTGAAAGCTAAAGCAGATAGCTGAAGGTTGTGTCCAGTTGGGTTTTGAACATCTCCCAGCATGGAGACTCAACAACATCCCTGGGCATCCTGTTCCAGTGTTCAACCATCTTCACAATAAAAAGGGGTTTTATGTTTAAATGGAATTTTCTCGGTTTTAGTTTGTGCTCATTGTCTCTTGTCCTGTCACTGGGTACCCCTTAGAAGAGTCTGGCTTCCTCTTTACTCCCCCTCAAACAATATTTATTTATATGGATTAATAAAATTCCCCTGAGTCATCTCTTTTTCTATTCTTATTCTTATTCTTATTCTTATTCTTATTCTTATTCTTATTCTTATTCTTATTCTTATTCTTATTCTTATTCTTATTCTTTTATTTATTTTATAAGAAATATGCTATTGGTAAGTAAACAGTGCTAGGAGATTATTTTAATTTAGAAGAGGTTTTTTTCTTTGTTCCCGCAGAAATGTTTCCATTCACTGACATGACAGATTCCCTGCCCTAGGATTTCCCATGTCAAAATGATAAAGTGTTTTTTCATTCATAAACTTGGTTGGACAGGTGAGACTAGATCAGCAAGTGAGGCAATAGATGACACAACACAGAAAGACCAAAACCCAGCCCAAAGACAGGAAGTATATTAGGTATTATTTGCAATACCCGGATGGCTGCTCTGGGCAGATGCTCATATCTTGCAATTTTCTCTTCACAAAAGTCCCCGATATCCATTAGCACAGCTTTCCTCCAGCTAAAATTGAGTGTGTTAATCCAAGTGCTAACATTTCTAGCAGCTATATTGTTTTTTCTTCAGATAGTTTTGTTAGAGATTGTTCTACTGAACTCCAGCAGCTGTGCTTAGATAGAAATGAGCTGCATAAAAAAAATGATCCCAACTCAGAAGGACAGTTCCCTGTGAACTACCTAACTTATTAGTCTAAAAGCAGAAGAAAAATTTTCACCAAAGAGGAAAAATAACCTAACATACACATCAGAACAATCCAAGAGCAGGAAGCATTCACAGTTCTTAACTGGGATGAGAGTGCTAACATCAGTTAAAACTTGAGACGAAAAGGATTCCCAGCATCATTTTTATTTTAACCTTTTTTTTTTTTTTTTTTAAAGAGATGTATAAGAACAACTAGAAGATGTGGGGGAAAAAAAAAAAAAAACAAAACCAAAAAACTGTGGATGTAGTTCTGTGTGGGAGTTTGGGCCAAAGCTTCTACAAAAAAGACCCAAATTGTGTTTGAAGATGAGGACCTGAATAAAGAATAGTGTAACAGTCACACATTATAGCAGAACTTGCTCAGCCAATAGATATTAAAGAAAAAATGCTTGTTGTTTTTGTATCAGTGATTTCATTTTCAGGCATTCAACTCAGAGTTTCTGAGTTTGAATAGGGAGGTCTTCAGTTTTGTTGAAGGGGGCTGAGATGCTTATTGCTGCTAAAATTCAGATTTAGGATGAATTTCTCTAAGGATTAGATTGGCAACATCAGGATCTTGGCCTTTCTTCAAGGTTGGTATAGGTCAAACGCTGTTGTAACATTGAAAGAAATACCCAACCCCCTAACTTCTCTGGACCTGACCACAAAAGAGACTCAGTGATCTCACAGTGGGAGCTGAGACAAAGACTGAAACTGGAGCAGATCTAACTTTATATATATGTGATTTTTTTTTCCATGCTAAGATCAATATTCTTCAGTCCTCAGGCATTTTCTCTAATCAGAGCAACTTTTCTACCTGGCCATTTCAGCAGGTCATTCTTCCTATTTACACTGCTGAGTGTGATCAATCAAGCATCAGCAGTGTTTTGTGTCCTTTGCCCATGCGCTGCACGAAACAAGATGGTTTATCGTACTTTCTGCTCGTGTTCTCTGCTTTTCCCAAAATTGGCTTTTAATTTTGGGGCATTATAGTGACAACAGGAATATATAGAAGGAGAAGGCTTGTACTGGCTGTGTATTAATGCTGGCTACAAAGAGGATCTTTCCTCAGAGGGATTGTATATGTAATTTTTAAATTATTTTTTCCCCCAAGCCTCTTCTCTGAAAACTGTCATTGTCTGGCAGTTCTGCCTTGCCTAGAGCCAAGGTGAAACTGAATCCTGTGCCAGCTACCTGCTACCAAAGCAGCTGAGCAACAAGAGACTGAGCATTTTCCAGGTACTGTTTTTCAAGGAATTATTCCCAGCAGAGAGCACCAGGATGCCCGTCCATCCTGTGCTTACTGACCTGTGGCTGAGGACAGTTGCCAGCACCTATTCATCTCTAAAATGGATTAACTTTCACAGCTTCTTCATATTACTAGTGCGGGACAGATTGAATGAGGAACACTGTGAAAGATCAAATGCATAAAAAAGGCTTCAAAATGGAGCATTTACCCTTTGCTTTACCCTTCCCATGAAATGGGACTGAGTCAGCTTTAGTATTCGGAGTCATTTCCAGCTCTCTCCAAGGGCTCTGGTGTGCAGGAAGGAAACACAGGTTCAGCCAGCAGATAGAAGGGATGCTGTGTGTAACCTTATCAAGGGAATCAAAATGCTGACACCCAGGGAGGCACTGAGTGCCAAAAAGCCCCAGATAGACACTCAGAAAAATCAAATGCTAGGTTACCTCATCCACTTCAATACGCAAAGGTAAGTATTTAAAAAAAAAACAAAACCAAACAGAATATAGGAACAGATCTTCAGTAAATGTTTTTCAGGCTGCTTATATGAATATCACTGATTTGTATCTGCTGAAGATCATGGAATAATGGAATCATAGAACAGTTTGTGTTGGAAGGGACCTTTAAAGGTCTAACTGTGTGTTTTGCTATACGAGGTGTAAAACCCCTGCTGTTCTGCATCTGGTCCAAGGTTATTAGGTCTTTTTCCAGGTGCATTTCCATTACTGCTTCAGTTCAGCTCATCAGTGTACTTCTTAAGTGTATCTCCTTATCACCACCACATAGTACACGGATTCAGATTGCAGATGGGACTCCTAACACACAAACTGTAGTCCTTTAGGAAGGCATTACACCACAGTATCATACCAGCACTGGATTTGTGCTAATTGCTACCAGGCATTCAACCCACAGCACCAGAGCTAGCCTGAAGCAGAGCCACTGGAAGGCATACAGCATAGATGTGAAGTGCATAGCAACACTTTGCTCTCATATTGGGCCTCACAGCTTGCTAACATAGACCAGCCACTTACTTTTTCTAAGACTAAAATTTCTTCAAAGTCTTGTTTCAGCAACTTTCTCCTCTCCTCCATGGCGATACCTTGCCCACCGTGCATGGTACATTAATCATTCCCTTGCACTTATGTAAACGCCTGTCATCAAGAGAAGCCAAAATCAAACCAAGATAACAGTAATAAAAAGGTGCCTCCAAACCATGCAATAAAATAAGTAAACAGCGAGTGGGAAAGATCAGCAGCAATACATAAGGGGGTGTGACGAAGCCGAGAGACACAGGGACTGAGCTTCCAGGGACTTGCAAGCTGCTAAGAGAGCAGTTTTACACTCCAGCCCCAAAGCAAGTACTGTAAAATTCCATTTGAATTTTTTTTTCCAGCTGGAAGCTCAAACACTGCCACATGCTGATAGTGATAAATCCAAAGAGGCACAACCTTTGCAAAGCAATTTTTATCGACACTAAGAGGATGCTGTCTCAGCAGCCTGGAAAAGCAGAAAACGTTGAGCTTCCTGTAACACATATGGTCATTTTTGCTAAATTTCTAATCGAGTGGTGAATTTAGTGCTGTATTGTAGAGTTTTACGGTTACTTATGTTTATTGTTAATTAAGGAGTGATGTTAAAAAGGCCAAAAAAAAGTTAATAATATTTAGCCCTTGGGCAGGGTGTTATACTTCTAAAAGGCCTTTCACACTTGAGTCTTGTGCAGTGAGGGCTCTGCCATGCAGAATCGCTTTTATCAGCTGAGGGAATGACATTGGCAGAGGTCAGCTTGCTATAATGCAACAAAGCCAATAATATTTTAAACTTCACTGCTGCCCGCTAGACACTGATTTCTATCATTAGGTGCCTAAAAAGGCAGTTTTTCAGAGATATCGATCAACCTGTGATGTAGCCAATGGAAACTATGGCTTCACTGATGTCTTAAAGTAAGACCACTTCATATCTGCATCTGGTGCTGGATTTGGTTTCCAGCCCCAGAGATCTGACCCCACAGTTCTGTGAACTCCTGCAGCTATTTATACTTTGAATAAAAGGTAGCTACCAACATCAATAAGTTATTCCTATGATCAGACACACACCAAAAAGAAAATTAAATATCAGTTGAGGTATATGGCTACAATGTGGTTAAATTCAGTCTCGAAATTAGCTGGTGCTTTAAACCTCAACTCATGGATGACATTTCCTGGCCTTATTAGTCAAACACAGGCCCTTTTACATGCTTGGGACCTTAGTTTTCTTTCTTCCTCCTCCACTTGCACATCCACAAGAAGGACCACAAGGTGGCCGGTCACAAGTGGTGTTCCCCAGGGCTCAGTATTTGGGCTGGTTCTCTTTAATATATTTATCAGCGACCTGGATGAGGGGATTGAGTGCAGCCTCAGTAAGTTTGCAGATAACACCAAGTTGGGCTGGAGTGTTGATTTGCTTGAGGGTAGGATGGCTCTACAGTGGGATCTGGAAAGACTGGATCGATGGGCCAAGGCCAATGGTATGAGGTTCGACAAGGTCAAGTGCCAGATCCTGCACTTGGGCCACAACAACCCCATGCAGCACTACAGGCTTGAGGAAGAGTGGCTGGAAGGACCAGCAGAAAAGGACCTGGAAGTGTTGGTCGACAGCCAGCTGAACACGAGCCAGCAGTGTGCTCGAGGCACAACCTTTGCAAAGCAATTTTTATCGACACTAAGAGGATGCTGTCTCAGCAGCCTGGAAAAGCAGAAAACGTTGAGCTTCCTGTAACACATATGGTCATTTTTGCTAAATTTCTAATCGAGTGGTGAATTTAGTGCTGTATTGTAGAGTTTTACGGTTACTTATGTTTATTGTTAATTAAGGAGTGATGTTAAAAAGGCCAAAAAAAAGTTAATAATATTTAGCCCTTGGGCAGGGTGTTATACTTCTAAAAGGCCTTTCACACTTGAGTCTTGTGCAGTGAGGGCTCTGCCATGCAGAATCGCTTTTATCAGCTGAGGGAATGACATTGGCAGAGGTCAGCTTGCTATAATGCAACAAAGCCAATAATATTTTAAACTTCACTGCTGCCCGCTAGACACTGATTTCTATCATTAGGTGCCTAAAAAGGCAGTTTTTCAGAGATATCGATCAACCTGTGATGTAGCCAATGGAAACTATGGCTTCACTGATGTCTTAAAGTAAGACCACTTCATATCTGCATCTGGTGCTGGATTTGGTTTCCAGCCCCAGAGATCTGACCCCACAGTTCTGTGAACTCCTGCAGCTATTTATACTTTGAATAAAAGGTAGCTACCAACATCAATAAGTTATTCCTATGATCAGACACACACCAAAAAGAAAATTAAATATCAGTTGAGGTATATGGCTACAATGTGGTTAAATTCAGTCTCGAAATTAGCTGGTGCTTTAAACCTCAACTCATGGATGACATTTCCTGGCCTTATTAGTCAAACACAGGCCCTTTTACATGCTTGGGACCTTAGTTTTCTTTCTTCCTCCTCCACTTGCACATCCACAAGAAGGACCACAAGGTGGCCGGTCACAAGTGGTGTTCCCCAGGGCTCAGTATTTGGGCTGGTTCTCTTTAATATATTTATCAGCGACCTGGATGAGGGGATTGAGTGCAGCCTCAGTAAGTTTGCAGATAACACCAAGTTGGGCTGGAGTGTTGATTTGCTTGAGGGTAGGATGGCTCTACAGTGGGATCTGGAAAGACTGGATCGATGGGCCAAGGCCAATGGTATGAGGTTCGACAAGGTCAAGTGCCAGATCCTGCACTTGGGCCACAACAACCCCATGCAGCACTACAGGCTTGAGGAAGAGTGGCTGGAAGGACCAGCAGAAAAGGACCTGGAAGTGTTGGTCGACAGCCAGCTGAACACGAGCCAGCAGTGTGCTCAGGTGGCCAAGAAGGCCAACAGTATCCTGGCCTGTGTCAGGAATAGTATGGTGAACAGGACTAGGGAAGTGGTCATCCCACTGTACTCATCACTGGTGAGGCCCCACCTTGAATACTGTGTTCAGTTTTAGGCCCTTCACTACAAGAAGGACATTGAGGTGCTGGAGTGTGTCCAGAGAAGGGCAACAAAGCTGGTGAGGGGTCTGGAGCACAAGTTTTACAAGGAGTGGTTGAGGGAACTAGGGTTGTTTAGTCTGGAGAAAAGGAGGTTGAGGAGACACCTTATCACTCTCTACAATTACCGGAAAGGAGGTTGTAGTGAGGTGGGAGTTGGTCTCTTTTCCCGTATAACAGGTGATAGGACAACAGTAAAAGGCCTCAAGTTGCAACAGCAGAGATTTACAATGGATATTAGGAAAAATTTCTTCACCAAAAGGTTTATCAAATATCGGAACAGGCTGCCTGGGGAAGTGTCTGAATCACCATCCCTGGAGATATTTAAAAGATGGGTAGATGTAATGCTGTGGTACATGGTTTAGTGGTGGCTTTGGCAGTGCTAGGTTAAGGGTTGGACTTGATGGTCTTAAAGATCTTTTCCAACCTAGACGATTCTATGATTCTGTGATTCTATGACTCCTCACTGTCCTTTCTACATGGGAAGCCAAATAGATCCTGGCTACCTTCAAACTTATACTACCTCACATATATTTAAATCAGGATGTGCAACTCTTCATCCATTTTAAGCCTCTATTTTGTCATCCATCCTCGCACATGCTTCTTATGTCTGGTCCCTAACACATGCTTACACTTTTGCTAATACAATGGGCTAGAAAGCCACAATGCCTGTACCTTGAATACAAACATCTTGTTAATATTGGTTGAGGACATCAGTATGAAGACTGAGAGTATCTTTAAGAATAGCTTGACCAAATATCTTCACCACCTTACTTCTACCAGAGAGTGTCCTTTTTCTTTTTCTGTATTTTCTTTCTTTAAGCTATTAGCAACATTCTAATATGAAAGTATTCATAATATTATTTTTGAGTTAACAAAGAGATGAGGGGAACATGATTACAGTTCCTTCCTCAAGAGGGAAAATTGTTTTTGAAGGAGAAAACTTACAGGCAAACTTAAAAAAGTCTCACTTGAAGGTAATGCTGATGCTTTATAATGTTGCTGCCACAGTGTCACCATGGACACACTATCATCTTACGGGGATGTTGGAGATGTAGGCAGATGACATTCTAGCAGAGTCAGCTCTACATGTCGCTGTAGCTCACAGAAACTAACTGCTAGCAAAAAATAAGAGCTCAATAAGAAGGAAAAGACTTTTCTTTCTAAGCATGCTTCAGGAAAGAAAGAATATCTGTGAACACAATCAGTTTGGGAGTTCTGCTCAATAGCCACCAGTGAAGAAGAGCAACAATTCTCACGAAGACCCTGTTTCCCCAGTTACAAGCTGGGTTATCCAGTATGGGTGGGCAGTAGCATCTGTGTCAGTCTGTTGTGCTCTTGACTTCCAACTAGTACTGTGCTCTACTTTTCATAAGATTTAATTACTGGTGTGACTGGTACCTTAACACCCTACTTCTGTACTTTGTGGTAAACTGGATATAGGAGATGACTACTGCTATGAGAGCAGAGCCTGACGAAAACCGCAGAGCAGCCATTAGCGATGCGTCCAACACAGCCTCGGAGCCATCACCTTTAGGTAGCACCAGCTGAATCCCAGAAAACACTCAGGAGGGTAAGGGATTTGAAAAGGGATGGTCTGTGTTTCTCTTGTGTGGCCTAGACTTTAAAGGCCAATTAAGTGTTTCACCAAGTCTAGTCATCTCAGCTCCCTCTGCCTTCAATGGAGTGCTTACACCTTTTTCACAGGTAATGAGTAAGAACTGGTGCTGCCAACATGCATTTTTTTTAAACTTATGCTAAACCTATGTTGGAATTAAAGGATTTCCAGAAGTCCTCTCCAACCTCAGCCATCCTGTGATAGCAGGCCATATTAGATGACTATGAAGGCACATGAAAATGACAGGTGAGAGTATACATATGTAAATTCAGGGTGCCTGAATTAAGGTAGGTAGGTGGATCCTTTGAGAAGTAACCTTTCCTTGAGGAATAGATTATGGACTTCCCATTATCAGTATAAATACTTGTTTATTTTAACATATTGATGTAGCAGGTCAGCATATACTTCCATATTCAAATCCCCCACATCATTCCTTGCACTGTCTTTTTACAGCATTCGCATTTTGAAGGGCCAAAATACAGAACTGATGGGGCTCTGAGTCAATTCAAGCCATCAAACATACTTGATGCAATATTTTATTTTTACCCCCACCGAGTTCGGCTGTATTTGGTGACCTTTCTGCATAGAAGTTTTGTCTCAGCACTATGCAAGAAGAATGTTTATGAAGACAGGGAATAGGGTTGACAGTAAGGTGGTCCACCCCGTGACCAGGGAGAAGAGAGGCAAAGATCAGGCCATTCAAGGGATGCAGGGGGCAGGGAGGGTCGTTCCACCACTGTCAGGAGGCAGGACCAGTGGGCTGAAGTGGAGGGAGGCTGTCAGCTAACTTTCCACTGATCCCAGAGGCCCATCTGCCAGCTCTGACAGTCCATGATGGCTCATTGATTTCAGCTGTGTGGTGAAGCCAATGCTTTTTTATGCTTCAGCTCTTGTCCCTGGCAATACATTGTCATTCCAGCTGTCCCTATATAATTCATTCTCTTTTTTTTTTTTTTTTACCTTGTTTGAGAACAAATTAAACAAAGCAGAACTGCAAGCTTAATAAAAGGGGTAAAGTTTCTCGTCCGGCTGGCAGCACATCTGATAGGGGCCTTAATTTGTTTTTTTAGTATTAAAAGACTACTGTCGTCTCCTGCAATTTGTGAGCCCCGCCTGAGCAATGAACAGCTTGGACTTTCCTGAACTCACATTTATTATTATTAAATGGAACTTTGCAATGGCTGAGAGTTAATGCTGACACTGAGGTGGGTTTGTGATTTTATTTGCTTACCTGATTCTTATTTATGAAGGCTTGGCCAGGTAGTGAAGCTTCTCGGTACTGAAATAAAGCATCATTAGAATCAAGCAAGGAAGCAAAGTGAAATAAAAGTGATGTGAATGCTGTTCACTTGCTTATTCATTTAAATCGATTTTTCCTTACTGGCTGAATGCATCTATCAAAAGAACAAAGCCAAAAAGAAAAGAGACAAGTTGAGTTTGGAAGCAGATTACTTGCAAGCCATTAAGAGTTATGTGATCTACAATATCATTGTTTCCATCAATGGTAATGGCAATTTTTTGCCATGGATTTCAGCAGGAGAGAAGAAGATGACAAGCATGAGAAATCAGACCGATAAAACAAATGTCAGCAGTCATAATTAGTGCTTGCCAACTCTCATAATTTCATCAAAGTATAGAAATCACTCATATGCTTAAAGCTCCTGGAATCTCATCATTATGATTTTTTTTTTTCTTTTTTTAAATTGTACTCTGCATGACTGCAGAAGAAAACTCACATCTATGAATTTCAACCGCTAACAAAATAAGGCAAGCATGCAAATGTGAAATATATTAATTTTACACTGATATCATGAATTGGTCATGCATTATGTTAGTAGCGAAATAATGTACAATCTCTTTTTGCACACCGGGGGCCAGATAGAAATTGGTGAAATACCATTGATTGCAGTACAGTAGCCAAACTCAGTTGATTTATGAAAGTTAAAAATATCACTTGTCATTAAGAGCTATGAAATTAATGTATATTTTAACAGGATAGATATTCTTGCAGTTCTCAACTATTTTTGCTTTTTGTCTCATCTGTTTCTCTTCCTGATTTCTACTTTGTTATGATTGAAACAAATACTCTCTTGAGTTAAATTTTTCATCTTGTACAGACAGGACATTTGTTTCCTTTATGAAAATACGTTGCTTTTCCTAACCTACTGTGGCAGTGTCAGATATTTTGTGCCTTGCCTGTTTGCTCTGACTGCTGTTCCTGCCCCTTGCAAGAGAAGCAGGAGGAATGTATTTCTGTGCCTCAAGCAGGCCAGTTTGCCATCCAGCTTATCAATTTAAGTAACTAATGAAACTGAATTTATGCTCACGTTCTGGTTTGTGAATGCTGCTGTTTCAGTTGAGTACGTGTGCTTGTGGACGTGGTACTGACTTAAGCAAATTAAACCTGATGGAGCCTTCACTGTTTGGCAATAGTGTCTGTACAGTTAGGACTGGGCCAGGAAGCACACATGTATCTGCTGGTAGGCCTTAGCCTGACCAGCAAGCAGGTTATGACTGATTAGTGAATATTTAGAGGATGGAGAATGAAAACCCCTTCATGGTCTAGTCTGGTTCCTAAGGCTTCACTTAAATTGAGTATTAAAATCATCTCTTTGGGATTTGACAGAATGTCTCAGGTAACAGCTACATCCATGCCTTGGATGATAAGTGTTTTTTAAATCACACTAACTTGACTTTATAATTATGCAAAGACACTTTGAGATTATTTCCTTTTGGTTAAGCTTCTTTCTCAATTTTGTTTTTAAAATTTCTTTTGCCTCTTTTAGATCCATTTAATTTTCATCTGTTACTTCCTTTCTTCAACTCTGTGTTTTTCATTCTCTGTCCTTCTTCCCCAATGAGTATTACCAATGTTGTATGGATTGTGTGACACTGGAACAAACTAATGTCATGTGAGATCACTATGTATAACTTATTCCTAAGACTGCCATAGGTAATATGTTTTACCTTAATTTTGGAAGATGCCAGTTGGATCTTTCCTACATAAATGTGTCATTACTCCTAACTGAGGTAAAGTCCCCTACACAGAAGGAATAGAAGTATTACTACATTAATGCTGAAACACAGATTATATTTGATCTTTTTCCCATTTCACCTACAGTCCTCCAACAAGAAGTCCCTGTTGGGCTGGAATTTGGTGTCTTCTTTGCATGAATGACAACTACCAACAGATACATTCTTATCTGGTTTTATGTCCTTCAGTTCTTGGCTGTCCCCGGACCCTGCCATGGGAATTAACTGGCTTCTCCTTCTAACAATCCTTAGTGCTAAAATGGGTTTTAGATTACTGAAGGGTGCAACGTGAGCAGTGGCTTTCCCTCTATGGCTTGGAGACCTGTCAGGTGCCTTTAGTCGTGCTTGTCTCTTGTGTAGTGAAGCACAGTGTGTGTCACTGTGTTTGTATTTTATTCCCACTTGAAGGAAGCTTTGGATATAGCAAAAGTGATGGCAGAAAGGATATTTCTTGGCATATATACTTGTTAAAACTTCATTTGCAGGTGCAACATATGGAGCTTGAATTTCCAGAATAAAGGTAAAATTTTTTCAGTAGCTCTGGGTTTTGTCTGGTTTTCATTAAAACACTACAGAAAACATTGTTAAATCTTAATTGTTTTTAATGGGCTTGGACAGCTGTAGACTTTAAGAGCTTCCTATAATATCAGAATGATAAATAGTGTCAAGATACTAGCTACTGAAAAAATAGTCCAACTAAGCTAGCATATAAAGCTATAGATTTACTGGTTTCATAGTGCTACAATATTTCAGCCAGCAGAGAAACCATGTTATGCTTTTAATACACTCTTCTGGAGTTGCCTTTATGTCCATAGCCCAGGAATGACACCAGTTTTCTTTTTTTCCTGCTTCTGCCAGATTATTCTCATTAACATCACGTATAAATCTATAAAAATGAAAGAGTACTGCTCCATAGACAGTCATAGAACTTAGGAAGTGACAAACAAAGCAGCCTTTGCTAAAGAGCAGACTGTCGAACAGAAGTGACAGACAAGGCCAATTACCATATGCAAATGAGATCACATTCATTATATAATTAAAAAAAAAAATCCATATTTGTCAAAAGTACTGCTATTCAGGACTGATTCTCTGTCTGGATGAACCCTGTAGAGTTTCAGGTTTTATGAGCCTCTGCATCACTTTTTTTTAGAATCATAAAATGTATTTCTGTTCAACTCAATTTTTCCTATGGTTTAACATTTTACTTTTCCCTGTTTCTCTACAGGAAAATGTTGAGTGCCTTTAAAAATAGATAGTTTATTACCATTTTCAATCCAGACTGGTCCATCTACTCTTACTCCTTCCCAGAAAACTGCAGGTGCTTCAGGGTAACAGACAGAGGTAACCCTGCAATGTGGTAATTTTTCTCAAATTTTTTTCTACTGATCTGGAGCAGAGTCTTTGGATGAACTCTGAGGCATTGTCCCAGCTGACTTGAACATAGCCATGATTTTGGTTCCCACCTTCAAAATGTTGGCCTGGGTGTAATGCATATGATCATGACATTTTTTTAGTGGCAACATGTGAAATATACTTGCAACTGGTGTGAATTCATCAGTATTCAATGCAGAGTAATCATGTCAGCCAGTCATCTTCATTTATTTGGCAGTTGTGAGTATCTGCACCAGTGTTGTCCATCTACAGAGTAGTTATTCTGCATTACCCTTCCCTATAGTCACACGAATCTAAGTGAATTCACAGGAGAATAATGATACTCAGTCCCCTAGGGCTTGCCTACATGTGGAAGTTATTAGGAAATAAGTGAAGAGATGAATGTGAGGTTTGGTAGCTATTTCACACTGTATGTGATATAGCAGCTAATATTCTGCACCTCTGAGCGATGTTGAGTTAATCTTCACAGAAGCACTGGGTACTATTTCAAAATTTCTTCCAACACATCTAGATGGGACTGGTGTTATATTCCTACCATCTCCCTTGTGATGGCCAAGCAATAAGCCAGATTGGAGAACAGCCTTCCAGAAAACTAACCCCTAGACACCCAATGGTTTCCTTCCAGCTGGGGCTGGTATCTAACTTAAGTTGCAATGTGAGTGTATGAGCACTGTGACTCACACAAAGAAAAGAGCACTCACATGAAGAAAAGAGCATGGAGGGGAATGTATGGCCAAAAGTGGTAGTGACGTGGGACAACTGATTCTTGTGGCACTGCCTTTAGCTGAAAATGTCTGTGGAAGCCAGATGCAACGTGTAAGAAGGGCAGTGTCAGGAAGGGGAATGAAGAAGTTATCCATGTCATCTGCTCTGGCACAGCTTTAAGTGATCAATCTGGAGGTCAATGGACAGTGGCAGACTCCTCCACAGGAGTGTGCAAAACATTTGCATTGGGCTTGTGCTCTGAATGGCCTCTTGGAGAAGCTCGTTTCTGTCCATTGACTATAAAGAACCTCAGCAGATAAGACTAAGGTAGATGGTCAGAAAAGCTAAGTTTTTTAGTGCTATTTCCTCCCACACTTTTGTTTAAGTTTCTTTTGCCAGTTTGGCTAACATAATTAGCTAATTATCATGGCAATTACAATTCATCATGGAAGTCAAGAGTAACTCTCAGTTGCTCTAAACCCTGTGGAACTGATTAAGATGATTACTGACCCAGTTTATGGACTTAAAGTCAGTGAACCATTTTCCCAGAGAGAAAAAAGGCAGATATCCAGGAAAAAGATCCTCTGCCTGGATTCGTGTGGAAAAAGTGTTAACCAATTCACCTCTTGCTCACAGTCTCCAGCATTTCTCCAAGCTTTCAGTCTCCAGAGCATAATTATGAAAGTTGTACATTCTTGTTTGGGAAGCTGCTGTCAGTACTTTACTAGCAGTGCCCCAGTTGAGCATATTTCACTGTATGCGATGGCTGTACTTAGTAAAAGCAATCATGCTGACAGTCTGCATGATGGAAGCCCTAATCTGTGCAGTGTCATGCACTATGCATCACCATGAGGGACTCTCTAGTGACTCGTTATTAATGAGAGGGAAGCGGTGACATTATTATTATTATTTATGACTTATCCCGCTCCACAGATGTGTAAGGCACTTTAAAAAACAAATAAAGATGGAATCCCTGCTGATAACCGTGCAGAGCAGCCAGGCACAGTTGGCATCCTCATGACTCCTGCTGCAAAGTGTCTAAAGAAAGTAGGCTGGGCAGCAGCGAGGACAGCTCCATTTTCTAGTGTTGTCAGAGAGATGTGGGTAAATGGAGAGTAGTCAACACTGCAGCCCCCTAAATAGACATAAATCTGTTTATTATTTCCGTTACATACTATTCTAGATCCTCCTTCTCCTATCCCGGATTAGAGCTTCATGCACAAATGGTATGAAGAATTAACTTCCACGTTCACTTTTGCTACCCATACAAACAGTGAGGCAACCACATATCTGCCTACAACACAGAATATAGGAAAGCAAAGGAATGTGTTTACTTGTCTCACTCTCTTACTTGCCACCACATATTTTAAGGGAAAAGACACATTCTATGAAATGACAATGGATGGAGGGGAAAAAACACAGTGATTAATGTGCAGATACTATTCAAAAAACTAAGAGTGAAATAAAGAACCATTGTTATTAATAAGAAACATCACCTCTTGATTTTTTGATATTACCACACTTTCTTCTTTTATAGCTCTGTAGTGACTGAGGGGTCTGAGCTGCATCAGAGGCAGTGACAGTATGACGTGAAGTATATGCATGGGACAGGAGCCTTTCCTTTCCTGCTAAATTTTGGGTTTTTTTAAAAAAAAATCTAGCCAGCATGCCCAAACTATTGATCTCTCCAATTATAGGTCATTTTTTTCACCTTCCTCTCTGCTTAATCACCTGCTTCTACTGTCAGCCTCCCTGGTTTGCAGCTACCAGTAAACACCCTCAGTATTTCAAAGCAGTATCAGCTCTGCAGCAAAGTGTATTCAGGCTGAACTGTTAGGTTCCAAAGTAAAAAGGGGCTGTGAAACTGAAACTCAAGAGCTGCTTACACACGCTTCATATCTTCATCGCCTTCATGACCAAAACCTGCTATTCCCACCTCGCCAATGTACTAGCCTTGATGTGAATGAACATGCCTCCTCTATTACCACTAGCAGAAAGTGCTCAAAATAATTCAGGGGCACACACAAAGACAATGAAAGAAACTTAACAAGAGATCAAGAAGGTCATTATCAGTACTGACTAGTGTTTTGGCATACTTCATGTGAGATGCCTTACCATGGATCCAACTGTGGAATCAGTGGCTCTTCCAGAAAGGTCTTTGGATGGGAGAAAACCATAGCCTCAAAATGGGATCTTCAAGCCCTAAAATGTATTTCCTCATTTGGTTCAATAGGGAGGAAATTTTGCTGGTGTTCATGGTGTGCTGCAAAATGTGTGCATTTGTTCAATCATGTCTTAACTGAATGTTCTGCTTGATCCTAAAAAAAATCCCTCAAAAATTGGCTTGGCTCCACTCAGTTTGCAAGAACACCTTGATTTCTTCACATTACTGTAAATTTTATGAAGCTAACACCCCTCTCCATCCCACTTTTAGGTTCTTACAATATACATTGCTATGGTTCTGTCTTTACTTCATTGCTTTTTATGTGATGTTACAGAACAGCTTGCAAAACATCTGGCAGTAAATGGTTTATATTTTGAGGCTATCATTTTGCATGAGGAACTTTCAGAGACATTGGTAAGTTTTGGATAAAAGTCATTGTCAGAGTATAGCCCTTTGCACTATTTTTATAGAAAGATGAGAGAAATTTCCTCATGAAACCAAGATCTTGAAAAATTACGGATTTTTTTTTTTTTCCTTGCCATCGCAAATGATGGTTTTAACAGAAAATATTGGTTCTAATTTTGCCATGGCTCTAACTTTGCATACATTTGTTCTGGTTCTGGATGAAAAAAGGATCCTATTTTCAGCAGCACATACCCACTAAAAGCATCACATCAAATGGTCCAGGGGAGTAAAGTTTTACTGAGCTTGGTGAAGCTATGCTGATCTATTGCTTTACCCTAACAACCACTTCTGGGCAAAGTAATAAACTGCATATAGTTAAATCATACTGTAGGTAGTGAAAACAGTGTAACTCATAAGATCCATGAAAAAATGTGATTGCTAAGAATGCCCTGATGCTGCTGCAGAACTAGTGGGTTTCTGGAGTCAGGAAAAATCATGGGCATTACTTTTATGACAATATTAAAGGAAAATGTGTGGAGAAGCTATGGGAATTAAAATGATGAAATAAAAAGTTTGCAGTTATGCAGTGTATTTATTTAATAAATGAAACAGAACCCTTTATATAAACCTTTGAGATCTTACAGACTACCTTGTGCTAAAAGAAAGATTATTTGGACACAACAAACTTTCCAGTTGTATTCATACTCAGAATTGTCCCCTCCGTGAGACAAGACAGCATTTATCTAACATATTCAAGCTTCAGTGGTATGAAATATCATTTCAGTCTGTCCAGACCTTGCATCTCACATATAGGTACTATGACAAATTATAGGATAAATTATGTCTCTTTCCTCACAATTAACACATAACAACACAAATGTAATTAGATCCAAGGTAATCAAACACAGAGGATCAAAGTCACTGGACCCATGGCTTTCTGAGGATTCATGCCAGAAATCATAAAAAGATTAGTGAGCAGCACAGACATGGCAGATCAAGCACAAGTCACCATCTCGCCCAATGTACAATGAAACAGTTCACGTTTAGAAATAAGTATAGTTACAATGTAATAAAGGAAAACCATCTTTTTTTTTAGTCTTTCCCTTTTGCTTCTTTTTCAAAGTTACTGTAAGATATGCTAAACGCAGGATGAGACAGAAAATCTTCAAATAGAAAGGGCAGAAAATACGAAAAGAAAGAATCCTTTAAGCTCAATGATATATTTTTTAATGCCCTTTTTTCTCTTCCCTTTTCTTTTGACCAGCCTTAGGCAGGGGCTTTGATCTATATTTCAGTCGCCAAGGTCCCTTATCAGAGAAAACACAAGAAAGGATAGTGAGAGTTACAGATGGAATGACAAATAGATGCACCCTGAGTCACCGCGGAGTGATTTTTCTGGTCTTCAGGATAAATTCTATCTAGAAACCATATCTGCAATGGGAATGTACAGGAGAGGGAAAGAAAGCTTTGCCCTGAGGGCCTAAACCAACTCCCATTGATTGCAAAAAGCCCTTTTTGATATGTAGAAAACTGTTAACTTGTAAATTCAAGAGGATAAAACAATAACATGCAATGTCCTAATGTTGCCTGGATACTCCTTTTTCTGCTCCCCTCCCTCCCTGCACTGCAGGGGGCTTCTCTGTCCCTCCAAATGTCATTTTTCTTGTATGCATACGCATTTCTGGCTTCTAGGAATTATTTTTACCTGCACAGTATTAGGTGGATAGATCAAAACTCCACCTAGCCAAATGCCCCTACACCAGGGACAGATGCCCGGGAAAAAAGAAGGGCCAGAAAGCAGTGTTTGTCCTTTGCTTCCAACATTTTAAGGGCATGGGACTTCCTGCAACAGAGGTGGTAGCTCAGTATCTAGTCACCCTCAGTGGATTCTTCTTCTAGGAGTATGCAGGCACCTTTATCACAATGGTAATTTTTAGCATCAGTACCTTCCTTCAGCAATAATTTCCCGTTTATAACAAATTACTCCAGTTTGCTTGTTTTGAACTGAGTGTATGACAGAATGGCCTCATGACTTTAAGCTCATGTGCTAGAATTTGACCCCTCTTTACCTCCTTCTGGTCACTTTTGCTCTGTGCCACCTCTTCCCCAGCCTGAAGAATCCCGGTCCGCTACATTTTCTCTTGCACAGAGACCATCCACACCTCTGATCAGCAATGCTGCCCTTGTCCGTGCCTTTTCCAGTTCTGCTCTGTCAGAAACAGAAAGACCAGAAATGCACAAAGCATTAAAGATGCATTATACACTGGCATAATAATAGTATCTATTTGTTCTCTATTCATTTCCAGATAATTCCTAACATTTGATTTGGTTTTTGACTTCAATATCGAGCTGATGTTTTTATACAACTATCTGTTATATCCCCAATATCTCTCTCCTGAATGATAATAATCATCCCAGAGCTCAACATTTTGTAACTAAAGCTTTATTGCTTCTACCTGTGTGCTTTACTTTACATTTATCCACATTGAATTTCATTTTCCATTTTATTTCTCAGCCACATAGCCTTCTACAGTCTTTTTGCAAATCTTTGCAGTCAGCTCTCATTTTTACTAACCCAAGCAAGTTCATACCATCAACAAAGTTTGTGTCCTCACTCGCTTCACCTTAGAGACTAGTGCCTTTTCCAGGCATTTTCAGGCAGCTGATTCTGAGCAGTAGTACTAACAACGAACTCGTCTACCTCAGCCTTCCTACTAGGATTATTTGTCCTTCATGCTTTCAGAGTTTCATCCTTAGTTTTGCATAGCTGGCTATAGGCCATCATCTTCCCATTTATTTTAATCTACTTTTTCACTCCTTTTTTTTCATATTTATTCTTCTTATAGAGCAACTGCATTATTCATCTATCTGAACATGCATAGCATTTTGAGGTGGAATTTGGAAAAGATCTATTTCATAGTGACAACAAAGCTTTCTCTGAGATAATGTTCAGCTTGAGGGAAGCTAGCAAACTTATATAATGTTACGTTAAGAAAACACAGAAGTGTTGTATGCTTAGCTGCCACATTGGATAAGTGTGGTTAAGGCACATTAGTTTTTGTAGCACACACTGAGTGATGTGACCAGCAACGTATTAGCCATTTGGCTAACACTTAATGGTCAGGTACACACTTCCACCTCAGTCAAGAGTAGGTAACTTCAGAGGAAAGTATTACAGGATTAGGCTCTCACTCTTGCTTCAGGATCCATAACAAAAAATATCTTAACTTCCCTCACATGACAAGATGTATTTTGGTCACAGTAATTCTCAAGCACCATTTATTTGGAAATTTGATCCTGCTTCTTTTTCCTCTCTTTTTCTTCGCAGACATTCCTCTAAACTAGAAGTTCAAAGAAAGGAGGTAAAATGTGATCTCGTGAACACATACACCTCTATCCCAAAGGAAATCAGCAGGTAGGAGATCTGGACAAAGGATTCAGCCATGGCGTTGATGGGATGAGCTAATAAGTTGCACAGCGTTGCATTTACAAGACCACTTCAGATGACTTTGGGGTCATTCATAGCTGTCTCAGCTTTTAATTAAACCCACTGTATTTGCACGTCCAACTAACATGGTTAATTTACTGAGCTCTTCCCCTTTCAGACTGCCTATAAATATGCCATCATGTCCTCTAAACCCTATTTAAACTTCCTGAAGCACAGTAAGAACAAACTTCCCACCATAGTTAGCAGCAGATTTCAATGGAGCTGCTCATGAGTATGGACTCTGTGATTTGGCATAGACAAAAGACACTGGTGTGTAGGCTACTGCACCACTAACCTCTTTTTACAGTAAGAATAGAACATTATTTCTTCTCCTTTTTCCCTATCTCCTAGTGAGGTTTTAATCCATGTGAAGTTTTACCTCTCACTCCATGGTTACCAAGTTTCCCTAACAGTTTCTTGTAAGGGTCTTTATCAAAAGTCTTTTGAAAGCCTGAATTAATTTTATCCACCATTTCTCCCTTATTCATTATTTTGTTAACTCTGAATGAGTGTCGGCAGCTTAGAGAGGTACTGTTTGGCCTTGAGAAGCCTGAGCCTATAGTCCTACCAAGTTGTATACATTAAATTAATGTATAACTCTGTCTTTCATAATTTTCTTCCCTATTTTTCCTGTTGCTGAGGTATGTCCTGCGTATCTATAAAAGACAATTGCCTCTGGCACTTTATGAAAGATTTAGGCAGTCTTGGCTGCAACCCAGCTGGCTCTGGTAGCAGGTTTTTATTTCAGATTTTTAACAATAAATTGTATATCTTTAAACAGCAATTCAGCTGCTTCATTATTTATTCCCTCAGAGATCCTAGACAGCTAAGACGCCACAGTGATGATTCATTACTATGTAATGTGTTGTGTTATTCCAAAAAATTTTTTTAATTTTGATTTTGGGTTCTTGGAGAACATCTCACCCTTGCTTCATGTTGAGAATAACACCTATTTAAGTGACTTCTGTAAACAAAGTTTACGCTCAATCATATATGTCGGTGAACTTTTTGCTTAGCTGCTTCTTGATGGTATGATGAAGAATGCACGCACCCGAATCACTGCATGAGGATTTGTGTGACCAAGCTGAGGCAATAAGCAAAACACAGGCACAAAATACAGTCAGCAAGATGTGTTGACTAAAGGATGGCTGTAAGAAGCTTGAATTATTGAGATTCAATACAAGCTATCCCACTGCCTTGCAACCCGTCCTCAGGCAAGTCATTTAACCTCTTCAACATAATTTTCCTGGCTATAATACATGGGTGATAATATTTTCCAACCTCCTGGGCACGTTGTGAGGAATAATTAGGCAAATTTTTGAAATTGTTCTAATTATGTTAATTGCAGAGTATAAAATCATGTTCTGCCCCCCCCCCCCTCCCCCCTCAAGAGAGGTAAGCAGGGGGAAAAAACGAAGGAAAATAAATACTTAATGCTACTGGAGAGTGCAAATTATTCTCTTTGAGACTGGGCCAAATAGTGTGCTGGTAAGGGAGCATAAATTGGATTTACTTAGAGCCTGATCTACGTTTGAAGAAAATTGGTGTAATTTCACTGAGACCAATGAAAAAGTCATTTACACCACTTAGAGCTCTGGCTCATTTATTTCAATGAAGTTATTCTGAGTTTACGTGGGTGTAAACCAGAATAGCACTTAGTTCACTGTTAAGGTAGTGACTTCTCTGTTCCTATTTCTGTGACGGTTGGTAGCAAAAATAGTCTGTGAGATGGTGGCATGAATGAAATGAGGAGAGGAGAGGAGAGGAGAGGAGAGGAAAAAAGCCCTCCATATGCAGAGAAAACTGCCTTTGTTTTTCATTTTGCCAATAAGTATGCACTCACTAAGTATGTTGAACCTCTCTTTCTCATTGTGCCAGGCACCATAACAAGTTAACTAGGCAAGAGGCTGTGGAAGCAATACCATGTTTAGGTTTTTTGCACTCCCCTTCCTCCCACACCTCAGCTAAACTGCTTACTGAATGGTGAGGCAGAGAACTGGGGCTACTGGGTTTGTCTGGCTGGGAAGCAGCATGCTCCAGCCTAATTCCTTGTACCCCTTTCAGTGTTTCCTTTCTTTGTGCCAAATACAGCTGAATGCAGCACAAAGATAAAGGGAGAGACAATACCTTGCTCAAAGAGCTTCTAGCAGAAGCTGACAACTTCCAGTGAGGGAAATGGAGCAGAGGTAGTCTGCTTGAGCTCTCAGGCCAAATCAGAAATAGAAAGTGAACCAGCAGGTTTTGAGATCCGTATGCTTTACACCGTGGTTGTTTTTTAGGCAAAACACAGCAGGTAATGATACCTTTCTTTGTTGGGTGCTGGAATTTTTCAATACTGCTACCCCAGGATTAATTGCAGCCTTTGGACATGCTTCACGTTATCTCTCTGTTACAAATGACGATGATTTGTTTCTGCTTTGCAAGTTTAGGTTGGTTTATTTGAAATTTTATGAGGGTAAAAGAGTTTTATGGAGGTAAAGAGGAAGAATTATCACTGTATGTTAAAGGAAGAGTTATCACCAGTACTTATAATAGCAATAGGAAGGATTATCACTAGCAAAAGCTCAGGAGGATTACTTGGGATTCAGCAATGTACAGTAAACAATCTTTATCTCTTGCAGAATGTCAGTGCATATTTTACTGTATAGTTGGCTTTAGTGCTCCATGAAAAATTCTGCTGCGATTTGAGTTTAATCATTCTGAATCTTGGAATTAAATTAATATTCAGTTGTCATGAAACCAGTGAAAAAGATCTGCTTATGAAAGGAACAAGAAAAAGCACTGTAATTTCATTTCAGTTTAATTCCAATTTTAAATCTTTGTATCAGCATTCCCTTGGCAAGTTATCAGTAGATACATAAGAGTCAGCAGAGCTGTATAAGCATGCAGCTAATGTACATGAGATCACCTAGCAAACTAGTTTCAAAGGCTCCTGGTTTAAGTTAAACACTTTTTAAAAAGTAAACAATATGATCATGACTTCCATCAGTTACAGTCATAAAAATCAATTGATAAAAGGATATCCTTATCTTACAAAAATACAGATGCTTCAGACACACTCACAAGCACGTGCACAGGCACATCCGTTGTGCAGGATTTAAAGTCAACACGAAGAAAGTATAAATGAAATCTGTGTGAGGATTTCTTCTGGTAAGAAAAAGGAAAGTAACCAGAATAGGGCTACATGTGAGAAAAACATTTAATATTTGCTGGAAATTACTTGGATACCATGAATATAGGCAGCATATAACATAACGAAAAGATTTAAAAGAATGTGTAAAGACACTGAGCCTGTCTGGAACACGATGAAATTATTTGAATTTATATTAGTTTTGCCCTTGGAAATTTATATTCACATTTATATATATAAATATAAAATCAGATTTATAAATCAAAAACACCCTGAGACGAGTTCTGCACCAATTCTTGTCTTGTTATTCACTTAGCAATGGCAGGTTGCAAATCAGCCTCTGGTGGAATGAGAGTGATGTTCTGTTTTCTTTTACACCTTTTTCTTAGCTTTGAACAGTAACTGTATGGAGTCATAACATATGTGTATAAACAATGAATTTTTTATATATATGTATATATAGTATGACATATATATAAAAGTGTGTGCATATATACTGATATACTGGGCATTAAACAACATTCAAGAGTCTTGAGTCTCTGATCAAGGTGTCTCCTATTGGACAGAATTCTTGGCTATTAGAGAAAAAAAGGACCTCCTAGACGAAATAACATGCTAGTTATACATTCCTCCTGGCCTCCAAATTAAGAGAATGCTTGTACTATGAAGTTGTTTTGAAGTCACTGTTTTGCAATACAGTTATGGTAATGGAAATTAGGACTGCAATTAGAAAGATGGAAAGCTGTGAAAGGTAAAAATCAAGGATGCTCTGGATCATTAAATAGGGTAATTAACATTGTTTTGTAAAAATTATGGAAATTTCATGCAAATTATAGCTTATTTTAAATAAACTTGCTATGCATATATACATAATATTTTTAAGGATAAGTTTCTAATTTTTAGGAAATAAACTAAGTTGGGAAATTCAAGCTCTCCTATTGATGCATTTACTATGCTTAGGAAAATTAGATTCCCCTGTTTGATGTACAGATCAATCATGGACAAAGCCACCTTTCCCAAATGCATCCAGCAATGTATCTCAGATTTTACCTGGAGGATCACCTCAAGGATACAGCAGTGGAGGTAAGTTAATCATAGTACTCGTTGAACTTTCATACTTGGCTTAGTTAATGTGACAAGTTGATAGTGATTGGAAAAAATCTTTGTGTATGAGGGCAATACTAGTAAACAGGACTAGTTACTGATCTGTTCTTGGAAGCAGAAAGATCCAATTTTCCCCTCACACATTACATCTACAGCAAAAAAAAATCTAGCTATTTAACATGAGACGGGAATAAGCAATACCAGAGGAAGGTAGTTTGCACTAACAGCATTGCATCCACACAGTTGTTCCACTGAATCCATACGAAAATATTTTTCCTCAAAGAGAGCTGTATCGAGGTGTGTTGCCAGTCCTAAACACAAGGTCCCATGCATGTTTTTTAGTGGCAATAAATTGGCTTATTCTGTCTTCATTTACAGGTGGCTCAGCATTACTTTCCTAAACTGTGGAACACTTACTTTACATAGAAATAAGGCTTGATGTGAAAAGCCATGTCCTTATTTTCTTCTTTTGGTAGGTGACTCAGAATGAACAAAACTCTTCCATCTTTCACATAGTATCTTTGCAGTTTTCAAAGCAAAGCTTTGGAAAAAGCCCATTTTCTTTTGTGGCTCGGTGTGTGGCTTCAGCACGCAGCAGGGGAAAGTGGACCCTACGTAAGGCACAGGAGGAACCACGAGGGCTGCGAGATCACCCACATCCTAAGGTACTGCCTGATACAGACAACATTAGCAAGCACGTATTTCTCCTTTTTGCTGGGAACTTTATTGAAACTGACCTCTGAAAAACATTTTTGGCTTTGACAGACATAATTTTCTAACACATTTCCATTTCATCGAAATTGTACCAATAGTTCTTCAGTGGCAGCTTGGCTGGAAGGAGTCCATCCTCCAATGGTTTCTAAGCCTCCACTCAGGTGACAATTGCAATCTATTTCCAGCTTACTATTCTTTAGATCTTGTCTTACCATGTAACCTCTTTTCTTTGACCTTGAAGTCAACTAGGATCATATGCCATGACTGAACCACGTAACAGCCTTGAATTTACTTAGCCCAGAATTTGCAAGGTAATGTTATCAACTCTGGTGTCAAGTGGGTTCTTTGGCAACCTTAGCCTGCAAGTCACTCTTAAGTCCCAAAGTGGTGTGAAGATACAATCATGATAATAATAGTACTGCTTAACCTCTATTGAACTAAGGTGTTCTGCTACTCTTTTGACCCCTGCGCACTTACCTACCTCTTCCTGGCTCCTGAAATATTTTTGAAAAGGGTTCGTTGTTGCTGCAGTGCCCTTGATGTGCACTTCTGGAGGCTGAGCCAGAGGATGCTGCAGTGCTTGACAATCTTTAAATGCTTCAGTGCTCTTGAACACCTGATTTATTTTGTAGCCTTCCTTCTTTTTGAAGCAGTTTTGAAAATGGGAAGATATACCCAACAGCGGTTCTCAGACACTTAATGGCCACTGCTTCACATAATGTTGGCAGTATCTGTTTCCCAAATGACAAACGCAGCCTGGGTCAGATAAGCTCAGCTCTCCTTAACAAATCTGGAGAACAACTGAGTTGTTTTTTCCCCTTCTCATAAAGCTGCCGTTGTCATTGCTGTGGAAAGCAATGATGTTATTCCAGGGCAGAGCTTTGTCTTGTCAAGGATGGCAAAGGTGTTTTCACCTACTACATGTCAAGATGTCTGAGATCCACTTACTGTTTGGCCTACATCTTTCTCAAAGAGTCTTCCTTGAATAAGAAATTCTCTCTCATCTCTTTGATCACTGCTTTCATCTCTTAAAAAAAATGACCCTTGCGTTACGATGTTCAGCTGGACTAATGGAACATTTTTAATGATCATCATTGTTTTCACACATCTCAGGATCTCTGACTGCACTGTCACAGAATACTTCTTCATCACCTTGGATTTTATGGGTGTCTCTGCTGGTTATAGATACCTTTATCTCTTGCTGTAGTATCTAAGATTAGCAGATTTCAAGTGTAGGAAGCTATAGATTAAAGGTTATTTTGAAACACTGTAGGGTGTTCTTATTTCGTTCCCAACATGTTTGTTGCCCACAAAACTCTGTATTACATTTATCAAGAAACAGAATCAGCACTGATTGATCAGGGCAAAGGGGGATTTATAGGCCAATACTAATAACAGGCAAATGTAAACTAGACTGTGGTTTCCAGATATACCAAGTAATCATCACTATTCTCTGTCTCCTTGTTACTTGCTTTTTAAGTGGAAACTGTGACTTTGTACTATTATTTTGAATGTGAAGGCATGTGAAGGCACTGGAACCAGAGACCCATTCTGCTAGACTCTGTATGCATATGGAGTTTGGTTTGCAATGGAAGTGTTTATATAATCTTCTGTGATGGAAAGTGATACACCAGTGCAAGCTAGAATATACAATACAAATACATACATGTAAAATACAAAAATGCAAAAGTTTTATTATGCATATCATATATAATCAAGCCATATCATATGAAATACAGTCTATTTCATGACTGAGATGGTGATTCATAAATATTGCCATGATGATTCTGTGTTGATTCATAGAGTAAGCACTTATTTATCTACACTGACAATATATAGAAGCATTAGAAAACCCCAGTGTTAGCTTACTGTCTTTGACACGTTAATTTCAACAGTTGTCACTGCTAAAATGATTGATTTCAGCAGATGACATGAAGCATCCATGTTAAACAAATTCAGTTTAGTTCATTGGAATGGTCTAAGAGTATGGACATGGTCAATTATTTCAACTCAGTTAATAATTCAGTAGCTTGTATTTTATAGAAATTTCCTTCCGATATATTTTCATACTTTCACTTTCCATAGTTGCACCTTTATTTTTCAGCAGAACCACTCAATATCTCTTTGGCTTTCAGCATAAGTTCTCTTTTTACTAAACAGCCTGACATATTCAAAATTCATTAAAGAAGATGTTCAAAGGATAGTGCTATAAATGAAAAGCTAGTTGAATTTGCAGGAAGAAATATTTGCCATTAGAAAATACAGTGTCACTGAAACCAAGGAATTTACCACTAATGTTACTTTTAACTATGAAATGACAGTTCTGAAAATGTAAAATAATGCTCCTTTAATATATATTAGCTATATCACATATATCATATATTATCATTCAATTTCATTGATATCAGAACAAAATTACAGTTTTGAAATTGCAGTTTTCTTTTTTTAGCTTGCAAATGTTAAAGAAAAAAGTTATATGATGTCTAGTGTAGAGCTTTCAGGATATATTTATTTCCTTACAGACTCAGATTTAGACAAAAAAAGATTTTCAAAATAAAGCAGTAATTTTACTAACAGGTCATGTCCAAAATTTCTCTATGAAGAGGTTGTATAATCTTATAGTATAGAGGTTCCCCATCGGTGCCTCTTTAATGAATTACGCTAACATTAAAGGGAAGGCACAGCATGCAGTGGAAATCAATAAACCTTGCTGGAAAATTGCAGTGCAACCAAAAGGCAACTTTATGGATTTGAGGGTGTCTCACTGAGGTTGAAGAGATGCAACTCTACAAATCTGTGATAGTTTATTGGCAGCACAGGGGAATAAGAGGCTAAGGGATCAGGAGGAACACGGGGCAGGAATAGGCAGCTGTGGGTAGAGTGGAGGGGGGAGAAAAATAAACAAACTGCAGCACTAAAATCTGTTTTTTAGCACATTGAGGGTCATTGCTCACAGAAGGGTAAACCAATTTATAGTAAAGGTCATATCTGCTGTATTGGGATATATATATTTAATGAAAATAGCAGGGATCATGGATGCTTATGAATGAATAACAGGGCATGAAAAACCGCGGTTCTGCTGTAACAAACAGATAATGACCATATTTCACCTGTCAAAACTATTAATCTTCTAATCTGTGTTGTCTGGTATCAATATGCTATATTGTTCCTAACTATGCAATCATCCACATACTGTCTTAAAAACCGCAAATAGATATTTTCATGCTAGTGCACCTTTAATTTAGAAAGAATGTTTTTCTCTGTCAGTAATCCTTTTAGTCACAGCTGTTTAGCCTAGTGAAATGAAATAGTTCCCAGTATGCTGAAAGTCTGTCTATGATTAAATGTAATCAGTTTTTAATTAACTGGAATTTTCAATATCTTGCAAGTACTCTTTATGAAGTTTTATTCAAATGAGGCTATGGATTACTTTACTTTTTAAAGTTTGGAGCTCAGAGAAAAGACAACAGAAGAGATGGTACAGATAAAATGAAGCTTAGCAGAAAAAGCAAAATGCACACATAAATTTTGCTTTAAGGCTATGCAGGGTGTGTACCTAGAAACGGACCTAGAGCAAGACCTTTAATGTGTATTAATCTGATATATACAGTTGTACAACTGTTAATAGATATCAATTTATTAAGTGTTATGTTGTTATTATTATTAACTATTAAGTTTAATACTGTAATTGAGTTACTTTAAATGGTAGAATTTCAGCCTGTTAAAACAGTGGCACAGAGAGCTCCAAGTGTGACATCTCCCAGGTGGTCTGAGTGTCCTCTCCCAGAGAGTATCATAGATGTTCTGCTTCAGCAATGCACTAAAGAAGTCTCTGGGGCATCGTGAGCCAGATAAAAACTTTCAAATCCTCATGAAGCAAAAAACTGCATTATTACAAATTTACCTTCCTGGATCAATGGACAGAAAAATAGAAGATCATTCTAAATCAGAGTAGAAAGCCTACTATCATTTCTTTTGAAAACAACTAAGTTACATGTTTTGTATTCAAAAATATATGGTCATTCCTTTGCAATAATAGGCAAGGATTTATTTTACCAAACTGAAAAATCTCAATTATGTAAAGAACAAACCTTTCATTTCTAGAAATCTGTACCATAAAGTAGTGCTGTAGTATCATAGAATCATAGAATGTTTTAGGTTGGAAGGGACCTTGAAGATCATCTAGTTCCAACCCCCCTGCCATGGGCAGGGACACCTCCCACCAGACCAGGTTGCTCAAAGCCCCGTCCAGCCTGGCCTTGGACACCTCCAGGGATGGGGCAGCCACAGTTCCCTGGGCAATTTGTTCCCGTGTCTCACCACCTCATAGTGATTTTTTTTTCCTAATATTTAATTTAAACCTCCCCTCTTCCAGTTTGAAGCCATTCCCACTCATCCTATCACTACTTGCCCTTGTAAACAGTCCCTCTCCAGCTTTCTTGTAGGCCCCCTTTAGGTACAAGAAGGCTGCAGTAATGTCTCCCTGGAGCCTTCTCTGCCCCAGGCTGAACAAGACCAACTCTCTCAGCCTGTCTTCATATCATATAAATATTAACTATATCAAAAAACAATACCATAAAATAATATTAAATGAAAAATAAAATCTCAAATACATTTTATTTCATAAAAAATAAAAGACATCTTTAAAATATATTTTAGAAAATGAAGGAAAAAAGTTTTAACATCTTTTTTGGACTTCTTGGCATAAAACATTATTAAAATTGACAGTGTCCCATGAAATATTTTGTTTTCAGTCAAATTTATCTTCTGAATTATCACCTCTATGTAGCTCTCCTCTTGCAAGTGTACATTTTGTTGAACATGCATAAGGTCCATTTAAATAGATTCCTCTATTTTTTTGCTCTCATGGTTATTAATTTTATTCTGCCAATGGCTGAACAGCCATTTGAAATGCCAACCACCCACCATTCTCTCTGATGCAAGTACTTAATATATTGTATAATCAAATGGGACAGCAAAGTCTCAGTCTAATTCTTGATGCAGATAGGATAAGACAGATGTATTTGAAGGGTTGGAAACATATCTGAGTGAGGCACCTAAACAATAAAAGACAATTTAGTTCATTCAGGCCCAGGCCCAGCTTCCTTGATTGCACAGGTCCAGAAGGAAGAGGCACTCCCCGCAGTCAGGATTTTGGCTTAGACCAAAAGAAAAGCACGGTTTTGGCAGGCAGGATTACAGGGTGCCTTCAATTCTCTGTCCCCGATCTGTGTGAGCTGGATGTCAGCCCTCCGGTCCCAGGGTGGATGTTTTGTTGGGCAAGCGCAACCCTCTCTGTCCTCAAGAGTATGGTTGGAAGGAGGGAAATTATCCATTTTGCTACTTTTCCTGAAGTTTGAGGGGTGCTTCTGCAGAGCAGCAGTGGCATTACCTGCACCTACCCTGGGGTGGCACAGTACAGCTCAGGGTAGTTTAGGCATAGCAGATGCCCACTCATTAAGCATGGAAATACCTCTGTCTGGAAATTCATCTTGGCAAACTAGAGGAGTGGTCAAGGACACCCAACTTGTCTCTATGCCTCCTGCCTAAATGATGATGTTCCCTGAGAAAAGGTGTTTCTCTGTACCCAGCAACGTGAGCTGGTGAGGAGAAAGCTCTTTATGTTCTTCCCACGGACCACTAGCAACGTGGGCTTTTCTGTTAGCAGCATGAGACTATGTGATGGTCACCAAATGGGACTGAGAGCAGTGAGCATCCGCTTGCAGGCACTGGGAAGGGGCGGCATTGGAACAAGTAAAAAGCAAAGAAGTTTCCTTCCTTAGGAAGAAAAGCAAATAATTGGCTTGATTTAAAAAACCCTAGCTTCTAAGCTCTAATTAAATCTTGAAATGAAGAGGAAGGAGAGTATGTGGGGAATGTGATTGTAGAACTCTCTTCTGCAATAACTGCGCCGTCCGGGGGTCCCATTCATCTCCAGGCAGACATTCAGCCCTCCGCTGTTACAAAACCAGCTCAGCCTGGCACCAGCCTGCGCAACCCCTGGCTGCTCATTAAAACCAGGCACAAGCGCTGAAACAACGTGTGAGCCGGATGAAAGGTGCGTTGGCAGAGCCGCCTGGGGAAGTAGCTGTCACCCATGGCTGTACCAGCGCTCGACTCTCACGAACAGCAGAGCTGTTTCTCGTCTATCGGATGCTCTCTGCAGCCTCATTCCCAAGATCGCTATTCACATATTGTTCCCTGAAGTCAAAGAGCGTTTTTCCTTCCACAGAAGGAGCTAGGTGGGGAAACTACAAGACTGGAGTCTTTTCAAAATGTGTAAGAGATCTGCTTCAGAGTATAGACATTGCCACTAAGCCCTGGCAGCCTGTCTCTCGGAGCGTGGGCAAGATCTGAATGCACATCTGCATAGCCCGGCTGGAGCAAAGAGGTTTATTTACTACAGATGAATATATAGACAAAGTACTGCTCAGAATGCACCAGGGCCAAGTAAGGCATAGGGTGAGCTGCCACTCACGGTGTTATGTGAAGCTAATGGAGAAAATGTGCGGGAAATGACAGTCACTGCTATGGCATAGGAGTTATGCAGAAAGGATGTTAAATTTGCAGGGGGTATAGGTTAATGCAGGGGAATCCCAAATGCACACTGGACGTGAATTTCCATTTTACTCATATTAACCTTTTCACTTCCCATTTAGGCCTGAAGCCACAAGCTGCAGGCCACCTCCAGTCAGATTGCCTCCAAACCCCATCTCTATATGCAAAGTTTTTTTCCATACTGCGTGTAACAGCAGCCTGAAAGTCAGAGAGGGGTAGCTTGAGCCCTGCTACCTGCGCAGCATGTGTGAGCCTGCCTCCCTTTTGGGCAGAGCTGCCTGCTTGCAGGCAATATAGGCAATTAAGTGTTTGGGTGAGAGTGTGAGCTCAAGCCTGGAGCTATCTGGCAGCACAGAAGTAGTCTGAATTTCCTTTCCTCAGAGAGGATATGCCTTCCGCTGCATAAATATTTTTCTACTCTTGCTGCGTACATCTCCCCATGGCCACTGATAGCATCTATACATCAATAGGGTTCTGTATTTTTAAATGAATGCATCATTATGTACTGTCACAGCTCTGGCAACACAGACTTTTCTCCATTAATGCAATTTTTGAAAAAAAAAAAAATTATGCTATTAAAAGAAAAACTCCATCAAAATATTTCAGTTGAAAATAATAAGAACAAGAACAACAAATAACAACCAAAACCACCACCACCACTTATTATTATTATTATTATTATTATTATTATTATTATTATTATTATTATTATATCCTAAGAAGTATTCTTGTTTTTTCTAATGTAGCAACTGAAAGCAGTCCTGGAAGACTTGTTTTCTTTCGGTGTTGTCTTGCTCAGACCACATATCTAGTGGAAGAGAGTGCCTATGGGGAAAAGGAGGAGAGAAAAGACCACAATCACTAACATACAGTATTTTAAGACAGAATCCAAATGAGTGCTGCAGCTTTTGTTTGGGTAATAAAAGAACAACTGATGTAGTTATAATATACTTTAAAAAATAGCCAGTGTCCAGATACAATAATGCCCTCATTGCTATAGGGATTTTTCTGTAGTTATTTAGTTGCGTAAATCATGTATATATATATAAATAAAACTAAGCTCCATGCCAAATCTCCAGGCCATTTTTACAGCCATTAGCAAGGCGAGCATCAAGTACAGGAAGTTTTGCAACACAGAAATGAAAGAAAATCCGGGAAAAAAAAAGTCCTTTTACAAGCTTAAACTACCCACACAATGCACCTTTTATCCGCAGGCTCACAAGCATACCAGAAGACACAGACTGTCCTGACTACCTCACAATAAATCTAGAATCATAGAAATGTCCGGCTTTAAGGGATTCTGTTGTTCAACCACCTGCAATGAAGCAGCACCAAAAATACATGCAACACCCGGTATATTAGCTGTCCTTGAAAACCTTCAGTGAAGGAGTTCCTCAAGCCTGACTAGGCAGATTGTTCTAGAATTTCGTACTTATTGGGAGGGTTATTTTATAATATTCAACTTAAATTGTCACATATTCCATAAAACTTCTTATTTTATCCCAAGGACTTTGGAAAATATCTAATCGCTCTCATTTTTAGTACAAATTTTATGTATCGGAAAACCGTTAACTGCATTTGTCAGTCTTTTCCGGATTGAGCCCAGCTCACTCTGCTTACTCTTGATGCATACATACAGTCCAGGTAAAGCCTTTCAATGGACAAGCAGCATTGAACAATGAAGAATAAAAAAAAAAAAAAAAAACAAAACACCAAACTCATTCTGGCAATCCCATCGTAAATAACACTGACTAATAGCTGTTTTGTCTTTCTATTGATCAAATATTTTTATACAGATCAGGCCAATTCCTCCCCTCCACAGGGCGTTAGCACAGCACACAGACACTGTTACCCTCTTGCACAATGTGAGAACCTGCCCCACAAACCTCTCTCAGTTGTTTTAGATTTCTATTCTGCAGAAGAGATAGTATTACATATCTTGCAGTAATTAAGCTCTGCATACTGTAAAGTATTCCCTGCATCTTCCAGCGAAGTGCTTTCATTTTTAATAACTCTTGATTTTATTTTATTTTTTTGCTCCTGCACAGTGCAGCAACTTCAGATTCAGTTGTGCTAGAAGTGGGGAGGCTATGTAAACTAAATCAATAATGCTTAAAATTTAATTAAGCAGTTGCATCTGAAGAATTGACTCCAAAGAGTACATGTGATCCATCATGATACAGCCCGCGCTATTTCAACTACAGTAATATAAAAGTGCCAGTCTTTTCATTGTAAGCCTTTGGCAACATGATATTCTTCTGCAGCGAGACACTAAAAAAGAACAAAATCCAGCCAGGAACTCTCTGCAGTTTACTTTGAAGTGTTCACCGTGCTTTGACCTTCATAGCTAAGCATCCCTTCAAGCCCTACAAAGCACACATGGTTTTCTGATCCTCGAATGTTTGATTTTCCCAAGGTGTTTGGCTGTCCTTGCAGAGAATTATCACTGGAAAGAAGAGCAGAAAGGAATTGTTTAGGGGATAATTGTTGTAGCTCACTGGAAAAGGAAAAAGAAATATTCTAGTTTATAATAACCCTTTAAACCCTGAGCAGAGGTGTCTTCTTGAGAGCTTACAAACACCTCTAACACTTGGGCGTGGTGGTGCTTGGAGCCAGGATGACACCAGGACTCACCTGACACTTCACATAACATTCACAATACCTCAGTGGGTTTTGCAAGCAGATACTCAGAGCCTCACACATACATCAAGCTAGAAATTGTAAGGAGGCAGCCCTAGGTTTTAATATATTCAGTTCATTTATTTTAGAATGTATCTCTTAAATCCCCCCACAGCTGAAAATTTTACCTGTCTGGATTTTCATACTGACCTTCTTCCATGGGTCTTATTCTAACTAAGAATAAGAAAGAAAAAAAAAAAAAAGAAAAAAAGAAAATTATGTCTTTGTACATAATGCATGAACAGAACTTTTATACAATTCTAAAATATTAAAATGGAAGTTTAATATATTGTATAATGATTATAATATTATATGAATATATGGGAAATGTCCTAGAAAATACTTGAAATGAACTCGGAACAGGCCTTTGTCACAGCTCTTGCAATGCTCTATTTTTATGTATTCCAAAATTATTATTTTTAACAGGTTTTGCATTTCTCCACATTGTGCTTACTCTATCTCACCCTACGTTAACACTACTGCATTGTATAAGTGCCTGAGAAAAAGAGACAGCTGGTTATGGTATAGTCAGCTGGTGATGTTAACAAGCTCTTTGATGCACTAAACAGCCAGGGAGAAATGGGTCATGTTGTAAACATTAACGTTAATTCTCAGCAGAGGCTGTGGGAATATGTAGGTCACATCACAAGGTGTTTATACAAAATATCCTCCAGCAGTAATAACACCTGCTCTTGGGCTTGATGCCTGCTTCTTGCAAGGAATGATGACAAACAACCCTTCTACCACCTCCCAGTCAGTCAGTGATACAGAAGCAAGAAATGCCACCCTGAAATGTGTACAAAAGGATGAAAGTATATGTACTTTTCTTGAGGTCCTAAAAAAATAAAGAAAAAATCAGAACTTATTCCAGAAGTTCACAGAAATACAGCCACAGTTGCAGAAGTTGCCATGACACCTTAAATGCTGGATAGGAGCCTTACTGAGATGCATTACTAAGCAATTACTGACTAGTTTCAAGCAAAGTTAGTATTTTTCAGTTTATAGATGCATAAATTTCATAAATAGAGTTGTGCTCCAAAAACATCTCTACTTTGGGTCTGTTTTTCCAATATTATTCATTTTTAGTAGAGTTGATCAAGAATTTTTTATCATATTTTCAAGATTTAAACATTTTTCCAGCCCACAGAGCATAAAAACTATCACTGCTTCAAAAACTGCTCATAAACTCACATTTTTATAAAAATACAGGCTACAATGCTGCCATAAAAGGTACTTTTTCTTCTATTTTTAAAGCATTTTTCCATTGACTTTTAACACGATAACATTTCTGCATGATCGATTTGAAATGAAAAATAGATATTTTGACAGTTTTTGTAAGATGCTCTGTGAAGGGCTATCGTTTGGAGGATTCAGGATTTTTAGTGCAGAGCAGAAAAAATCCCAGAAAACTTCCCTACAATCACATTTTTTTTCCTAGAGTGTATTTGTAGAAAGTGATGCAGAATGGGTGTGGGACAGGGGACTAACCGAGCTGGGTTTTTGGACTATGCTTTGTATACTCCACTTTTCAGCGATTTATCTGCATAAAAGACCCTAATCAGATACTCTGTGTGTGCCAATAATTCGGAGTAAAGCAGTTTCCAGTGAATAGTAGGAGTCCTATGCTTACTTTACAAAGACTTAGCAGAGTCTATTGTGACTATGGGCGGGGAACTTCAGCTCCCATTTTAGCACCAATAAAGCCGGATCCCTGCCTCCAGGTATGTAGTCAAAAACCGTATAGACATATTCCACAAAACGCTTGTTTTACACCAACTCACTCTCATTGCATTGTTTCAAATTTCTTTAAAATTATTGTCAGGTTAACTGTGTTACTGACACATATCATAGAAGACTAGTCATTGCCTATTTATACCATGCAGCAGAGGTTAGGTTAGGTTAGGTATTATCTGTCCTTCTGCCTCTATCATAATGCTGATATAAAAACATGAAACTAGAGTAAAAGTGTTGTATATGCCAGCAAATTGATATAAATGACCATGCTTTTTGAGAATCTAACCAGTCCTTGCAGGTAATGCATAGCTGTAGAACTGGTTGTAGAATCCTTGTGCCATTTGTTCTGATTGAAGATTTCTCATCCAGTGATGTTCAAGGGGGTTCCTTGTCCAAGCCACCACCTTCGCAGTTCTGATTCAAGATGTGCCAAAGGGTTACACTGATGAATGATCCAACCTCAGTCTAACTTTTCAAAATCATCCTCTAGGAGTGTTCCCTGGACCCTGCCCTTACACCATGTGACAGGATTGACCTGGGCATCTTCTGTGCCCAACACACTGTAGAAAAGAGAAATAGCTTTACCTAGGAGTAAAACATACAGACCATAGGGATAGAAAGGAACAGGGTCATAAGTCTGGCTCTTTACCACATGTGTTGGACCCCTTGGTAACCACCAACATACTGAAGTGTCGTGGTTTCAGCTGGGACAGAGTTAATTTTCTTCCTAGTAACTTCTGTGCTTTGCATTTAGTATGAGAATGTTTATAACATACATTGTTTTATTTGTTGTTAGGCAATGTTTATATTAAGACAAGGACTTTTTCAGCTTCCCATACAAGCTGAGAGGGAACACAGACAGGACCAGCTGGCCAAAGAAATATTCCATGCCACAGACATCATGCTCAGTATATTAACAGGGGTTGGCGGTGGGGGCAGGAATCCACCATTGGTGCTTGGGACAAGCTGGGCAATTGGTCGATCATCAGGTGGTGAGAGCAATTGCATTGCATCGCTTATTTTATATATTATTTTACCATTATTATTATTAATATTTTCACTTCCATTACTGTTCTATTAAACTGCCCTTATCTCAGCCCATGAGGTTTTTTCCTTTTTTTCTCCCTCTTCCCCCTACCCTGCAGGGGGTGGGGGGAGGGAGTGAGCAGCTGTGTGGTCCTAGTTGCTGGCTGGAGTTAAACCATGAAGTTACATGAGTGTTTCTTTTGTGAAAGTAATAGCATTAGGGAGTTAGTACGTTTGGGGCATAAAGTTGACTACTGTTCCCAAGATTTGTGGCCTTTGGAATATGTGATTCAGAGATTAAATTTCCAGTGTTTTTTTTCTATGTTATCTCCACACATTTGAAAAATTGCTAGTGTTTTCTGATCTGGCTTTTACAGGCTGTTTCACAAGTCTGCTTACTCAGCTCAGGTTATTTAGCTGTATGTACAAGTAATTTGGACAAGCATTTTGTTTCTTCTACTTCATAAAATATCCATCAAGCTTAGACATGCACTCCTGATCATTTTTTCCCCTGGGGCTTTTTCAGCCTTACTCCATAGTCCCCTTCCTGTCCCCAGTCACTTATTTCCACTCTCCCTGCTGTCACCAGCTGACACATCATCTATTTCATAAGCCACGGGCTGTTGGATGTTCCCACAGAGCCACAAAACTGTAGCTCCAGGTCTCCCTAGCTGCCACAGTCACTGACTACAACACAGCGCTTTGTCTCTCTCCCACTGGCTCTTCCCGCTTCACTTTCCAAAGAGTCTCCTTCCAGCATCTGCCTTATCAGGCCGAGGGACAAAACCTACACTAAGAGTAGCACTTACCACCATTAAGGAATGCAAAACCCTAAGCATGCCCATTACAGTTGGTCAAAGACAAGCGAAGACTGTTGGATACTGATTCCATATTATCCTTATCCTAACTTTTAGATAGCAATTCTAATCCTAAGGCCCTAAAATTTTCAGCGTGCATGGCCAGAAATGAGTCTAAAATGCTTTTTTTTTTTTTTCTTTTTTCACCTTAAAGAGTGAAAGAGTACCTAGGGGCTGGAGCACCCCTCTTATGAGGACAGGTTGAGAGAGTTGGGGTTGTTCAACCTGGAGAAGAGAAGGCTCCAGGAAGACCTTATTGCGCCCTTCCAGTACCTAAAGGGGTCTACAGGAAAGCTGGAGAGGGACTTTTTACAAGGACATGTAGTGATAGGATGAGTGGGAATGGCTTCAGACTGGAAGAGGGTAAGTTTAGATTGAACATTAGGAAGAAATTTTTTACTTTGAGGGTTGTAAGGCACTGACCCAGGTTGCCCAGAGATGTTGTTGAGGCCCCATCCCTGGAGGTGTTTAAGGCCAGGCTGGATGGGGTTTTGAGCAACCTGGTCTGGTGGGAGGTGTCCCTGCCCATGGCAGAGGGGTTGGAGCTCGATGATCTTCAAAGTCCCTTCCAACCTAAACCATTCTATGATTCTATGATAAATATAGTTGACTTATTCCCAAGGAAAGCCTTGAGCATACATGAGAGGTGACAACCAAGGAATCAAGGTCTGGCAATGAGGGATCTAAGTTATTTGAAAGCACACATTTGCCTGCTGCTTTTCTGGTACCAGTCTGACCAATCAGATTTCTATTTCTTTATTATCACTCAATAGGCTACAGCTTTGGTAAAGGAAGTTTTTTACTGTGCTAGAAATTGCCTGCAGTATATTTTCTTCTACTATTGGATATATTGACAATTACACACAACTTTCAGTGGGAAAATCAAAATTAAAGTAGTTTCATTTTGTAAACAGAAAAGTGGCATTTTTCCTATATCACAAATAATAATGTTGGGGCTGGGTTCAGTGGTACTGATGACACAAACACAGACAATCAAAATACTCTCTGGAAATGAAGAAACTCCAGAAAAGCATTAAAAGCACAGCCTAGGATGTTCTTTGAGAGACTGCTGAAAATCAGTATAAAAATCCTAAGAAGGCTTTGGTGCTGGGGACAAGCAGTTTAAAAAGAAAAAGAAAATATACTTTTCTAGAGCTCTGCTTTCATAAAAAGGAAATAATAAGGCAACAAGGAAATCAATGTCTTGAAAGTTTTGTTTGGGATCAGCGAGAAGGAATTTCTGCACACAAATAAAAGAGTCTGCATAGAATGTGATGGGTCACCCTTCCTTCTCTTCTTATCAGTATACCTCAGTTCAGATCTTTGAATGCTATTGGCCTTAGAAGCTGACAAAAAATGTTCCTGTCTCGTGTGTTATTTGGTGTGGGTATTTATGCCTGGAGAAGTGGAAGAATATGGCTGATTAATTCCTTATGTGTCACAGAATATCTGACAGGTGAGGCAAGCTAATATTTGGTCTCTATTCACACAGATAACAGTTAAATCATCAAACTGCACATAACAGATATGGTGCTGCCATGCAGCACAAACATTTGCGTGATATTGATAATTATCAGGGAATAGAATGCATCATGGAAACATTACCCTTATGACATGTTGACATCAACCAAAGTACTTTTATTTTTAGAAAAATAATACCAAAACAATCAACCAAAATTAGATCTTGTGTGGAACTTCACATCCAATCATTCTACCTTGATCTCAATAACTGTATTACACCTGGTGCCCTCCCTAATCCTGTTGACATCCATTGGTGAGCATGTTTTACAGATTCCTGGTATGTTGATCACAGATGGGGTGATCTCTTACAGCTCCTGGATATACAATTTTGCATTTTTAGCTCAAGCCTCAGCAGCTCACACTTTCAGCTCTGGAAGTCTCTGATTCTGTATTTAGTACTTAAGCCAAAATTGTTGTCTCACACATTTCTCTACTTCCACTGTCAAGGGCAAATTCTTTCCAAAGTATCATGCAAAAAACTACATAACAGGCTTTTTGGGCAAAATAAGAAGGCAAATCTTAACCAAGACATTACTATTCAAAAGTTATTTATCTAAAAGTACAAGATTTAAAGCATTTCAGTTATTAAGATTCACATTTCTTGCAGAGAGCCTTGCGATTTGTATGCACAGTTTTGCACCCACAGCCACTTATCCTTGGGCATAACTGAAACTTAGGGCTAAATTTACTGCCAGCGTAAGCAGATGAAAGCCATTAAAGTAACTGGAAATGTGTTTATTTGTGGTGATTGATTTCATTCAATGTCTGATTTCTGCACCCATGGAAACAAGGGCACATAACTTGAACTACTTACTGGCTTTGTTCACTTATATATCAACAATAACTACTAAAGAAAAAGATCATCAGTAATAACTGTTTGCTGAATCCATAAATCTGGGAAGAAGCTGTATAGTGACTCAAAGGAGGTTGGTTATAAGACTCCTTTACAGCCAACTGACCCTTCGGTCACTGCAGCAGTTGTGCATCATAGCAGAGCCTCAGCGTAAGGCAAGTTGCACTTCTAAAAAGTCCAAGACTCAGATACACAGGTATAATTCTGAGCTTATAGTTTTGCTCAGGAGTTAATCTTTGTCCTGTCTAATCTTGAACGCTGTAAAATCAGTAACAAAATTACTACAGACTTAACCTGCGTCAGAATTTTGCCCACTGTGTTTGAAGATAGTAAAACTGAGCCTGAGTAAATTTTCTGTTCTTAAAAAAAAAAAAAGAAAGTAATAGCTGAACCACACAAAAATCCTCAGAAATATCTTTCAGTTCTTTAGAAGACTTTGTATGACAGGTGGCAATTCAAAATAAACCTATTCTGGCATGTTAGTAGGATGTGGACACCAGAGAATTTCTGTGGGAAGACAAAAGGGCCGTATAACCTTCTACTTCTAGAATTGACTGCTTGCAAACCACATTATATTTGATTAATTCAATGAGATTTCATAAGGAGTTTGAAGCTTCTATCAGATCATCTGGAAGAAAAAATAAACACATAAAAAAATAAAACATAAAAAAGTTAAGACTGAGTAATTTTTGTTTTTCTAAACCAAAAATTTGCCTGGTACTGTGCTTACCTGTTTATTAATAATGGCCTTGAGAAACTGATTTGAATTCTGCTTAGATGAAAAACAATATAAGTTTCAGAATCACAAGACAGCTATTTTAGGGACATATATTGGATAGAAGGATATATGAGTAACAAAATAATTAAATATAAATTTAATCTATGTTGGTTTATGTTCATGACACAGCAGATGAGGCAGTGTGAAACTGTATTGGTGGGGTAGAAATCTCATTTAAATACATTTGAATAACTTATTTCCTGAAGTCTGGATGAAAATAGGACAGTGTGTGTGGGCTATATTAGTGAGATACGTTCCCATTCAAAACAGACATATTTCATCAGTTTTTCGTTTCAATAATCCAATTGTCAGTTTTATAGCCCATAAGAAAATGTGCGGAAGTGATAGGAAATGACTTTCATACACATCCTGGCTGCTGAGTTTCTCTGTTTCATTACATTGCCCTGCAGATGACTGACAGCTCTGTAATCATCTTCAGGCTGGATTTAGTGGTTCCACGTCCTTTTCTCTCATTAATTATTGAAGACATTTCTCTCTGCTGAGAACGGCTGCTGCACACTGGGTGACTATTCACTATGCTTACATTTGTGTGTCTCCTGAGCAGCAGCAGAGTTGTACGGTGAAGAGGGAGTCAGTCATCACATGCACACACAAGAGAAGAAGTAACATGAAAGAACTGTAGCTCTGTTTGCAAGAGGCCTGGAGCAGCTCTGCTGTTACCTGTGAGGTCTCAGCACACTGTCTTCAGAAGCCAACCAATCACTTACAAGAGAGGTTCTTGTTTTGCAAAAGCTTTTGGTTTTATTCCAAAAAGAGAATATTTTTTTTTTTTTTTTTTTTTTTTTTCTGTTAACAGTGCTGTTTGCCCTTTTGTTGCTGTCTGCTTAATTGGAGAGTGCAGAAGAAATGGAAATATTCCTAAGAGATCCCTGCAAGTGCAAATAGTATAGCAGCAAAATGATTGACCTCTAAATGCCATATATACTTAAGATTATATTTTTTCCATAATATTCAGTGAATGCTAAAGAATGCCATGGTCAGATTTCTTTCCTGAAAGACCTGGTGACCGATCAATTAAATATGCCTATAGGAATAGGTCAGGTACACGTTAGCTCTTCCACCCCTTCTCTGAGGCAGGTCTGGGTTGGTGTTACTGAAATATGGTGCTTAGTTAATATATAGCCTTCTTTGTCTTAGTTTACATTATTACAGCATTACACTTGTACAACTATTTGGATTGAATAATGTGTGTCCAGAAGAGCTGGAACATAAAGTGAGAGTCTGACATCTACCCACAATTGTTTTTGCAAATGTAGACTAAATGACCTACTCACCAGTCTTCCAATTCCTACAAGAACTCCAACTGTATCCTTCATAAGTATTCACCTGACTGAATTGACAACATCATTATTTCTTCGTGCACCACTATTCTGCCTATGAAAGGGAGAAAATACCAATTCCTGACCTCATTAACATGTTGCATGAACAACTGTCTGTGCTTGGAAGAGAACAGAAATTTCATTTTGAAAAGAATTCCAAGGTTTCAAAATTGTTATCCTTCTTAGTGCATAAAGTTTAAAAAATACTGGTGAAACAAAAGTCCAGGGAAAATATCTGTTTAAAGGATTTTAAGTTGATAACATTGATAAGTTTGATTTTTTTTTTCAAAATAAAACAATTACTGTAGAAAATTAAATGGAAGAAAAAATCAAATATGCATATTTCATGCTGAAATATTGACACTGCCAGATACTCCAGTTTTTAGTGTAAAACAAAAAGAAGAACAGTATCAACATAATCTTGTAAAGCACACTATTTTTTTTCCTAATGGATTTTTTTTCCAACCAAATTTAATAAATGAACAGAGACATAGTGGAAAATTTATCAGGCCTTGATTCCACCTTTTACATATTGTTCCTCTTACCTATTGTCATGGGAAAGTAAGTATGGGAGGAACCTCTGATGTTACTGAATCCAGTTCCTTCATATCTCAGCCACAACATTGTATAACTCAATAATGGGTAACATAAATTACCAACCTGCAATTTTCTCAGCTATTAAGAGAGAAAGAAGGGTATCTGAAAACTTAAGATTATTAATGCACATCTTCAGGGGCAGGACTGCTGTCTAAACAAATTCAGAACCGAATGCACTGTAATGAATAATACTTGAAAAGATAAATTATCCATCTCTAGAAGATGAACAAAAAGAACATTTTTTAAAAATTGGAAATCTTTTTTTTTTTTTTTTTAATGATGTGTGCAAGTGGCTGAATTTGTGTATAAGCAAATACTGAAGTTTTTTGAAGATACTGCCAAATTTGATCTATGATTAATAAGTTGAATCAGATGAAAAACACTTTCAGCAGCTTCTGGTACTTGGACATAGTAAAATAATGTTATTAGAAAGGTACCGTGCTAGTGGGACTAATGTAAAAGGAAAGGAGGGAATTTTTTTTTGGGAAAGAGGGAAAGAAAGAGAGATTATGTTTTCACCAGTACTGGAAAGAAGAACAGGCTTTCTCGAAGTATACAAACTGTGGATAAACAGCTATTATATCAATACTGTTGCTAAAAGAAGGGATTGTTTTACACGCAAATATGCTTTTTACATTAAGCACTTCAAGTAGTGGACAGGAAAACACAGATCTAAATAATTCTTATTCAGGGGGATGTCTTTAGTCATTAAAATAATTTCTCTTGGAATACATATGCAGTATTTTCTCATCCTAGAAGCACAAATATTGAAGGTAATATCAAGAACAAAAATTTTCTCTCTCTTCATATTCAGTAAGATGTCAGTAATTGTTCAAAAATGAGGTTAAAAGGGAATAAAATACCCATTCTCTTTCCATCTCAAAAAGAAACATTCTTCCTAGAACGAAATGCTAGTGTTTCCATTTTGAGTTCCTTCATCACCTGACTTATAATTAACTTAAAGTTTAATTCAGATATAACTACATGACAGCAGAGAATGAGCATAATAAATGAGAAAGCTCTTTGCTAATCTTACTTTGTCTTCTTGCTACTCCAACGGTCACGTTATTTAAAAAAAAAAAAAAAAGAAAAAGAAAAAGGCACCTAAAAAGTTCTGTTACATTTGTTTGACCTTAAGCTAATTTGCACATATGATGTCTTCACGCCAAAATCGTATTCCCTTCTTGAAAATCTTTACTAATTACTTTCTTAATGGATTTCATACGCATAGAAAATATAGCCTGTAGACAAAGGAAGGTGGATTCTAATTGAACAGCTCCATGAGGGGAGTCATGAAGATATGTTTGTTTGGAGATATGGTTGTAAGATTCGGATTTTAAAAAGAGAGGAAAGAAAAGGACCGTGCTTTGTTCCAGAACACTGTCTAGTAGAAGCCATTATTTTGTGTAGATTCTCTGGTCACTAATAAAAAGCCAAAAAATTTCATTAGAGATTTCTGTGACAGCATGGGGAACCCAGAGGTGCTCTCTGGCATAGCCTGTACTATGCTGCCTCCAATATGGGAAAACCCTTCAAAATGAGAGAAAACAATATTATCATCATATTCACTTTACTTGCATCACTGACAAACCATAATCTTCCCCATCTTAAAGCTAGTGACTCTGCCAGTCCTTTGTACTAATATTGAGAAACTCATCAAAAATAATAATATTTATTCTCATTTCCTATTTAAATATAATTAAGGTCAGATTCTATGTAATAGCTCCTGTGCTAATACAATATTTTTTAGTTTAAATAGTCCTTTTTTTTTCCCCAAAAATTGGGCATTCTCATTGAATGCTCTCTAGGAAGGCTGGTATTACCTCATCTGAGATGTCTGAAGACCACATCTATTTAAGGATGCATCACACAGGCGGCCCATAGTCAACCTGTTTCCAGCTGATCCACTGATTACTTTCACCCTCATTGTTATTTCTAGCTTATAAACACACAGCTGAAATCAGCTTTTTGTGTAAGCTTAAATGTGTAACCTTTCACTGTTCTCTATTGCAGCTCATCCCATTCCCACTGTTCAGCTTTCACTGTCATTGTGTTCTCTTTGCGTGATATTCTAACAGCTGCCTGGTGCCAAGACCAACTATCAAAATGCCACTAATAATTTTGTTATAATGATTATCTTATATGGTTGAGTGTTGCAAATCACATAGTCAAACATTAAGGACTGATTTTCACCTCCTTGACTACACAGAGTAGATGAAGGTCTATGAGCAGCAGCTTTACACAACTCCTGCCAGAAAAGCAGGATTCAGACCTTTTTTTTTTTCTCTTTGAAATGGGAAGTTTATGGACACCAGACTGAAGTTACGAGAATGCTGTTCTCCACCCAGATTTCCAAAATACATTTATGTGTGAACCATACATTCACAAGACTCTTGTCCTATTCTTTCTGGTACACTCACAGTAGCCTGCATATACATATTTCAGGGCACCAGTGATTTTGACATGTGGGTCTTTTGTCCCCATCTCTCATTTCTGAGTTTCTAAATATAAACCAGATCCACTTATAAGTGGCTGAAGGTCATACCATATTTGTGGACCAGAAATAAATGCTTGTTTTATCTCTCCTATTCTGATTCAAACTTCATTCCCATAAAGATGGTACTCCTACAGTTACAGAGAGAGGGGGAGAATCATCATCTCTTTTCCAAGCAACGTTTGTCAGTAAAGGCTAATTCCTTCATAGTGACATGGGTAGAAGCACTGGACTCGATAATGTTCTACTTTTCTACCTGTATATATAAAGACTTTAAGGAAATTGCCTATAGTGAGAGGTTGCCAATCTGTTTTTTTCAGCTGGCAATAGCAATTTTTAAGGTTGAGTCTAGCTTAAGCTCTGATTCTTCTTCAGGTAATACTAACAAAGGAAAGTGACTTTGACTTCATCTAACAAGATAGAGTTAAATAATCTGGTTCTCCAGGCGAGTAGGATACGAGACTCGGAATGTATCAACAACAGTACTTAGATACAGACACCTATTTATTCAAGGCAATTTTTCAGCTATAAGGATGAACTGTGGAAAGGAGATCAGAAATGGCAATGAATTGCTGTCTGGAAACCGAAATGGGTGCAAGAAAATTGTAGATGAAACGACATGTGAAACAGAACAAGTTTGCATGACAGGCGCAAATACCATTTCATCTACCTGTGCAGCCAGCAGCATTTTCTTAATCTCCTAGTGTGCAGAGAGATTGCTATCGGAATTCCTATCTGTTGGCTTCTCAAGGAGGACAGTAGGTGAGATGGTGGATACCAATGTAAGGTGGCAGGTAGAATTAAGCTGAGTGTTTAGACTTTTTCTTACAGCTTCTGCAGGAAACCAGACATTTGCACAGTGCAGTTAATCTCATCCTAAAGCAGGTTTCTAAATTGATCAGATGAATCACACATCATTTCACATGTTTCTTTTTATGGACTACAAAAGGTAGCCAGGGTGATAAACTCAGAAATAAACACTGAAGTTGCTGCAGGCTAAAATTAGTGAGTTGAAACACACCCACGAAGACTAGCTTACTCTCAAAGTCCTAGAAATGCCCTATTTAAAACAAACCCAAAACCAAATCAGTGTTTATTTCCACTCTGAATTTATATTAACGGTGTAAAACAAGGATACCCATATCCTTTCAGGATCGTTGAAGCATTTCAAAAATACATACTGTGAGTATAATTTAATATACTTACCATCAGTGGACTGGTGACTTCAATTTTCTTTTTCAAGTTTCAACAGTTTTCTCACCCTTACCACCCATATGACTTTTCTAGTTATTTTCAAATACCATTGCTTCTATCTCCAAATATAAAAAAAAAAACCATGGAAACATAAATCTTGACAGGATCTCAAGAGAACGTGTTTTAATCTGTCCCCTAGATATGAGACAAGATGGGTATATCTTAACCTTTTCTGTCAGGTGCTTTTCAGAAAACATTTTCTAAAAAATTTCCAATACGGTGGACTTTACAGCTTCCTTGGATAACCCGTTCCAGTGCTTCACTCTCTTGTAATCTGAAAGTATTTCTTATTACTTTTTTGCAAGTTAAACTAATTTCTTTTTCCCTTATCCCCAGTCGGTGTAAAAGCAATTAATCATCACCTTTTATATAACACCATTTTACATATTGAAGATAGCCATCCCGTCTCAGTATCTGTCTACCCTTCTGTAGACAAAAGGAAAGCAATTTTTTCAACCTTTCCCTGTAAGTCATGTCTTACAAACTTTTTATCTCATACTGTTTTTTCTTCAAACTTTTGGGGCTATGTATATCTTCTACTATAGTGCTTAAAATTACACAGTAGCTCACTGGAATGGTGGTAGGTGAACTTTAATCATTATTTCCCATATCTTACCTCTCACATCATCTTAATGAATCACAGAATGAGATTCACCAGTTTTGAATTAACATCTCTCTGTTGACTTTGATTCTTCTCAGAATGTACTATCATTCCCAGGTCTCTCTTGGCATATTGCTGCCTCGTGAACTGTTCCTTTTTTTGTGGTTACACATATGATTTCTTCTTCTGGGGAGCAGTGCCTTTTACTTCTCATTATTGAATTTCATCTTGTTGGATTTCATCTTATTTCCCCAGTTTCTCAAGATCATTTTGAATTTTGATACTGCCTTGTAGGTTGCTTGTGACCTCCTTCCTGGCCCTGCTTGAATTTATCAGTGCTTCACTGATAAGAAAAGAAGCTGATAACATTACTGAGCTAATCAGTATGTGAAACAGAAAGTTTAAAGCAGCAGGAGTGAAAAACATTGCTAAAATTAGTTGGGAATATATACTTTGTGGGTGGTTGTCAAGTAGGAGATCAACACTTATATGATGCTTCTCCAGTTGTGTTCTGTCCCAAAATATGCAATATCTATTTAAGAAAATGATGATGGTGCAAACAAATCATAATTTTAAACAGTCTCCACTTCCTTAATCATGTGTGTGTGCTGAGAACCCGTGTCAGTCTTCTACGTACCACCATGATAAGTCTGTCTCAGCTGGGTGATTACCGTGGGATGAAAGGCCACTTGGGGTGTAAAGTGAAGTGACTGGTGTGTGTAGGTCTGACACCAAAGGAAAACCGAGTAGCATGCTCTCTAAGGCAAAGCTACGCAGGCCAGAAAATTATGAAGGTTAACTATTTTAGCAGGGTAACTGTTATATTTGAGAAATTGATAACATTGGTGATAAGCACATAGACAATATACAAATGTCTGTATCCCATTAAAGAATTAGAGAAGATCTACACAAGACACCTGCCACATTGAGTCAAGGATTGAACACAGACTGCAGTCAAAACCAGCATTTTAAGATGTGGAACTTGAACCATAGTGCAGCTAGGAACAAAGTTTCCGTGTAAGTTTAAGATAAAGTAATCAACGAAAGAATGTGTGTTGCTAGACTGAAGGAGATAACCAAAAAGAGAAAGCATTTTAAAAGGGATAATGAATGTATTAAATGTATGTAAATCTGTAGATTACATCTTTGCATTTTGAAATTGTATTCTACATTGTCAACAGTGGGTCAGGGATTCTGGAGCTCCTGAGAGCCAGTAGTCAGAAGGCTGGTGTGAGACAGCAGTCATCAACAGATAGGAGATGCAGACTCTAAAGGGAGCATCTAACAATAATAACTAAATAAATCTGTTCTCCGTTTCTTTACCTAAGTCATTAAAGAAAATGCAAAACTGATCAGGAACCACCATACAGGTATACAGGGCACTACCTGAAATATCTTCATAGCCTAACAATGAATCATTAACTGTGGTGTGAGGATATTTTTTATTCAGCTGATAGTGACTTTACCTTTCATAACAAATACTTAAGCAGCTCCTCTCTACCTGTGAGAATTAAATCTAGAAAGGTTAATTCATCAATAACTTCTTTCCTCTTCTAAAGAAAAGGTTGGTCTCAATAAATTTTTTATGACATATTTCTGTGTTTTACCATACTGTTTTTCAAAAAAAATCTCACTAATTTAGGTTCTTCATTCCCACCATATATGTATTTTTTGTAATTGTTTCAAACTGTTCAAAATTTCCCTCTCACAAAGCAGTCTGCAGCGCAGCACATCCCATACGTCTCTTTTTCTACTTTTACATTTATCCAGAAATATTCAGTATTTTACCTTTAACTATTACTACTTCATGACTGAAAGCAAATATAAATTGTCTTAATATACTGAAAAAAATACACCTTACATTTTCCTCAGATATTAATTCCTTTTGCGTAAACATTCTAGTTCTATGACTTATTATAATGTATCTCTTAAATGATAATACATAATTTTGACAGTATTCCAAGATTTTTAATTTTTCCAATTTATTCCTGTTCTCTGGACATCCCTGTATAGACACCGGAACTGCTCATCAGGCATTTCTCATTTTCCTACAGTAGTTTTCATCTAGCTTCCATGTTGTTACCATCCTCTTTGAATGTTCTGAAGGAATCTTTACTGGGTTGCTTAATGATGATGTTCTTAGGTACTTTTCCCTTGCTTTTTCAGCTGAACATCCCATGTTCCTTGTGGACCTTTCTCAGTGAACACTATCAAAGAAGCTCTGTGCCATGAACTATCTCCTATGCAATGAGTTCCATAAGAAAATCTTACATAAGTAACTGTAAAATGTTATTATATGCCTGTATATGCCGATACTATTGCATTTATTTGGGTGAATAGACAAAAGCACCTCTTGTTATTCTGATATTACCACCTTTGTTCTCGGAATTACGTAGTTATTTCTAATTGGCTTAGGGTCATTGATACCAGTATGGATAAGCAGCTTAGAGTAACACTAATATTTACAACGTCTTTGCAAGACCTTGAAGGTCATCAAATTCAGATGCTTGGGCATGTCACAGCAGATTCCATTTGCAATTAAAATGGTGAAAACAACAAGAAGATTAATCACTTTCTGTGGAGCTATTACAGATTCATATCAATGTAATTGAGCTCATAATCTGGCCCATTGACAGGTGAGTTCATTTATGACAAGTGGTTTCATTGTTACGATTCTTGCTACAGTACTTAAAAAAAAAAAAAAAAAAAGGTTCTCAATTTATTATTCTTACATTTTAAATCCAGAAAAAAAATCCTATCACTACATGCCCTAGTAAAAAGTCCTTCCCCAGCTCTCCTGTAGGCCCCCTTTAGGTACTGGAAGGCTGCAATAAGATCTCCCCAGAGCCTTCTCTTCTCCAGGCTAATGAACCCAATGCCACATCCTTCATTTTGTGGTTATTGGTTCAGCTCTGGCAAACTAAATAGTTAAAAGCCTGTATTAAATTTTGCATGTTTCAGCAATGCCATCACTCAAAGTCCAGAGAAAACTGGAATCTTAGAAAAGGACATTACTTAAAATCAAAATTGCTGGCCCAGAATGAAGTGTTCTCAGACGAGGTGTTCTGACCTGTGCCCATTCCCAGTCATGAGATTCTTCACTGTTGTGTTGCTGCTTACAAATTAAAACAGTTAAAGAACCGTAGACTCTGAGCTCTTCATGGACTAAGGGCAAGAATTCTGGTATGGATTTCATAGATAGAGTTATATGAACTTGAACTGAGCCATCACTGAAAAAAATATCTTACTTTCTCACCTAGGTTGCAGCAAAACACATGCATGGTTATTGTTCTAGCAGGACAACAATGCATTATATCAAACACAAGTGAAGTTTACTCCCATGTACTGGAGAATCATCTGCCTTAATTGTCATCTTTGATGGAAACCCCTTAACAGCACTTCTGATTGCTTTAATTGAAATTTGTGGAATTAACATCCTTTTGGCAGGGAAAAAAAAAAAAAATTGTTTTATACCCCTATTGTGTCTAGAATAACCACAATTATACAATCTATTGCTAAATGAATGCTTCTTTCAGTGAGTACTAGGGAACAGGGGGTATCCTGTTAAAACAAAACCAAACACAAAAGCACTCTTCGTTATGCATAAGGGTTTTTAAAAGCTCAAACATATTCCCCTATCCCCCCAGAAAAGCACACTGGTAGTGAATTCACTTTATAAGCAAGTACATCAGGTAAGCTATTACATATAAAAGCAAATCTCCAACAAACTATAAAAGGCATTAGATGACAGTGATATCAAGACTCAGCTATTTCATAAACTTGAATCTTGGCCAGAGGATGGTAAAATCTTACTCCAAGGTCGCAAACCTCATGGGGAAATATGTAGCTTCAAATCTTTCATAACTTAAATAGTAACTCTGTTTAGAACAGTGATTCTGAGGAGGAATTGCATTTTCTGGCCTTCTGTGCTTAGGAAGTTCATATTTTGATTTCTTGTTTTTGCAATTTAGCAAAACATTCCTCTATTCACTGTATCGGGAAAGTTTCCAAATAAGGGTAAATAAATGTTGCGCCTTTTGTTTTATCCCTGTAGCAATGTGACTTTATCCCACATGTTTTGATTTTCTGTTCAAGTCTTTAAAAAACATCCAGGTTAGAATGATTTTATGAAGATTCACATTTTAAGACAGACTGTGAGAATACAGAATGCTTAGTCTTATAAATGACTGCAGGAAACTACAGGTATATGCAAATAATTGCGATAATACAACGTGGAGTGGTAAGGTCTACATGACAAAACTTCTCACTTGTATTTGTCATTGTTCTATGTGATCTTAGTGCTATTGGGAGCTCATAGGTTTATTGCAATTACAATATTTATAGCATATTCTTTGGAAAATATTTGGAAAATATATGTTTTTCTTTCAAAAATCTTTTGTAGGTCTGCATAGTCTCTCATGCCCAACTCCAGTCAATTTCTTAAAATCTTAAGTCCTAATTGAATGCTTGCGTAACAATTTAAGAGTCCAGAAAAAGATTGGGAGTATAGATATTAATTGCATCTGATTCTCTAAGCTATTGACGTGCTGTCTCAAATGGCAAGCATAGATATTTTGTTACATATGAGATGTTCTAGGATATGACCTACAGCTGCTGCTCCAGAAATCTGTGGTCTTCCATAGATCCCTGTAACATTTTCAAAGCCTGTGAAGACGGCTTGGATACCACAAGTTGTCTCCGTTTGCACAGGACACCTTAGGTGGGTGGCTGATTTCAAGGTCTTAGTTAAAAGAGTCAAGAAAGTGAAGAGAACTACTCAATTTTCTCTAAACTAGATGTATTTAGCCAGTTATATTTCTTTACAGGCTCCACTGATCATACGAAGGGATCATCTTTAACTGTAATCAGATCCTAAGGATTTAAATCACAGTTGGACAACTACAGAGAGACATTTAAATGTGGGTGGCTTAATCTGAGTCTCACTTTAAATGTCAGATGCTGAGTTCAGTGAGGTTTTTGATACTTTCTCCCACTTGTCTCAGAAGCAAGCTGATAATATTTGGTCTACTTAAAAATATGGTATTTCAGTGTGGGACAAGAAACAATTTCATAGCTCAGTATTAATTGTGATGGTCACCTATAATTAAATATGGAGCTTATGACATGTCCATTACTAAAGTGTTTTTAGGAACAGGCTAGGAACAGAATGGCTAGAAATGTTGTAGAAGTAGCGGTATTGTAGCTGTGACAGACTTATGACGTAACAGGACAAGGTTTCCTAGCAAGAGATAACATCTTTCTTTAGACCTAAATATCTTTTGTGGTTAGAAAAATGGAAAGCCTAGGAAGACTTGTTTTTATGTGTTTCTAGATGAAAAGTGTTGTGACAATATTGTGCAGGATTGTATGTGGGGTTTTTTTTGTTGGTTTGTTTTTTTGACAAAGTTGTGAGCAGACAACTACTTGTGGTGCCTCCAAAGGCCATTTTTCAAGATTGTATCATAAATCTAGAGACCTTAGTGCCCAGGAATGATGTTTTATTTGTTTTATCAACAAGCTGGTTTTTCTAGATCACTTGAGGTGATTTAACAACACATACTTTAAGAACTTAATTTCTGCTTAGGCTCCACTGAAAGCATGTAAATACTGTTTTGGAGCTTGCCTTTAGCTCATTATACATTTTAATGTAAATTTGCAATAAAGAAAGTTTTGTTTTTTCTTAATTAGGTTTATAGAACTTCAGTCCTATCCTAAAATAAATGACATAGCACCCAAGCGATTTAAACCGATGGTTCAGTTCACTGTACAAATGCTGTACTCAGATGAACTACCTACAGGAATTCTGCCCTAAGAAGGAGCAGCTCACAGAGATGAAGAAATGGAAAAGCTGAGCTGGAGAAGCTTTAATGCATTGCTATTTATAAGTGCTATTTACATTATCATGGAGTCAGCATTTGCACAGTTTATGCAGTGTGATCCACTGCAGTTTCATAAACTGCAAAGAGAGGATCTGACCTCAGGCCCGTGTCTCCAAAGCCTTAGTCTTTCTCTGCAGCACAGCCAAAGAAACTTCAGCCTTCTTCAACCTCAACCTTCTCAGTAGAGCAGCAGATTTCAACTTCTTTTGTGTTCTTCTCTCTTTAGACAAAACTGCTCTTATCCTCACCTGCAGCTGTCTGCACAACAGCTAAATGAAGTGGCAGTCATTGATGTGTCCCAGCGTCTTCACTTCCCCATAGCAGCAGACTGTCTTCCTCTTCTCCCTTTCTTGCAACCATCTTGCTCATAAGTCTTCCTATTATTCTCAGGTACCAAGAGCAATGCTTTCCTTCCTGCCCTTAAATGCGAGCAAGGTCATACAAATACCTTCGTAAAATATGCCGGGTTCTACAAAGGGAAGCCAAGCTTCTGCCATGGGGAAGATAAGGAGGAAGGGAACAGGACTAGATAATCTCCAGAGGTCCCTTCCAACCCTGACCATTCTGTGACTAACACAGCTGACAGCAGTTACTACTGCTAGCAAGGGTCACTGCTTACCAGCAGAAGCTATCATCTCCCGTTCTCCCATCAGCTGCAGCAGTCTGGGTGTTTCCAGCCAGGTGAAACAGATATGGGGGACAGAACTCATCTATGTGGGCAGAGATTGTTGCTGCAATAGACATTGTCCTGTGCTTACGAAGGAAAAAATGTTGGGTTCCACAGAAACATTTTGTAGGCCAAATCCACTTGCTGAGTGTTATCTGAATTGCTCTTGTTTTCAGTATTACTTGCTCCAGAGAGCAGTAGGAGTTGCTTGTCCTCATTCTCTGTCTTGTTTAATATCCAAAGAAAACAGATCTGTAGAGACAGAGACAGTGTGTGGGCTGAGTTAGTGACAACCACTCCCTGACTTCATGGCAAGGTACTTCAGAAGCGATGTCTGGCATTGCATGAAAGCCAACAAGAGCACCAGAACTGATTGGTGCTTGGTAAAGAAGTGGTCAGTTAGTGAATGCTCTAGGGAAGGAAGAAAATGTATTTTCTCCCCCTCCCTCCTTAAGAAGTAATTCTCTGTTAGCAGATTTTCTGTATTCTCTTGTCACACTTAGATGGGCAGAATTTAAGTCTCAGGGTGTCAAAGAATGGGACACATTCATAGAAGAACTGTGTTGTGCTCTTAGTCCTGCATTCCTCCTAGCATCCACCACAGTCATTCTGACTGCATGCCTATTTATTTTTTACCGACTTTTTTTACTGGCTGGAAATGCAAAGTTGCTGGCTAATGTCTGTGGCAGAACTGGTAGAAAATGTGTGTATCCTGACTCCTAATGAAGCTGCCACAATCTCTTTCTTTTGTTAAGTGTTGAAGTGATCCAGGACTGTTTGCTCTGGTGCACACTGTCCAATTGACACCATGAATTATCATTAACCGTAGAAGCAAGAGATTGGTATTGATCAAACATGGCTTTTGGGCCTTAAGTTGTAAAATCTGATTTATCACCTTGGCCTTAACAATATCTTACTTAAAACCGCTTGCAAGTTTGGCATTTAATATCCTTTAAATGAAAGAGCATTTAACCGGAAGATGACTCAATGAACCATGAATCTACAGAAGAGCCCAATCCGGAAATTGCAAGATGTGGGCTTCCTGCCTAATTTCTTACCAGTGTCTAGAGAAATCAGTCCTAAATGGACCCCACGTGTTAATATTTCTGGCTTGTTTTTTCTGCTTGTGAAAACTGTTCCATAGGAGCTCTCAGGGCATCCTAAAGAACTGATTAGCTTCCCATCAATATTACTTTTTTAAAGGATTGATGTGGGGGCAACCCAGCTTCTGGGTTATCTTCCTCCAGTGATGTGTGCTCTCAAATTTCTATTCCTCCTGTTATCCCCTCTGTTCTGGGACCCTCTCCCTAGAGGGTTTAGTTCAATTCATGAGTGTTCATGCCAAGACTGTACAGGATTTTGTGATAACATTTATTCTAGTGTCTCGTCTGGGGCTACTATATCTATGAGGCCTTGCAAAATACCAGAAACATTGATCTGGGAGTAGTGTGATTCCAAATTCACAGTAGCCAAAATACTTGTTCTTGTTCTTTGTATTAGTGATTTCATTAGGATTATACCCCAAACTAGAAATCTAGCTACATTTGCAGAAAAAAGACCCTCACTTATAGACAGTGAAAGGTGAATTTTTAGGGCGATCCCTAATCTGAGTTTTATATGCTAGTGTATTTCATGTCTTCTAAAACATTTCTGTTTCTATTTCAGTGGTACAGACCTTTCTTTTTAACTTAAGCTTGAACCAACTGAAATAAATTGCAAAGCAGAGCAATTAATTTGAGATCCTTTCCCCAAGTAATAATGAAATAATTTGTGATTTGCTTAGCACTTTAAGCAAGGAGTTCATTTCTTTGTCTCTGTGGTTGTGCCCAAGCCTAACAGCAGTTACCCACAAAAAGCAGCAACTGTCTTTACTGTAATCATTATGAATGTAGTCATATGTAGTCTTCATCCCTGGATGAAGGGATAGAGTGTACCATCAGCAAGTTTGCTGATGGCACAGAACTGGGAGGAGTGGCTGACACACCAGAAGGCCGTACCACCATACAGTGAGTCCTGGACAGGCTGGAGAGTTGGGCAGAGAGAAACCTTATGAAATTCAACAAGGACAAGTGTAGGGTACTGCATCTGGGGAGGAATAACCCCATGCATCAGTACAGGTTGAGGGCTGACCGCCTGGAGAGCAGCTCTGTGGAGAGGGCCCTGGGAGTCCTGGTGGACAACAGGATGCCCATGAGCCAGCAATGTGCTCTGATGGCCACAAAGGCCAATGGCTTCCTGGGGTGCATCAAGAAGAGTGTGGCCAGCAGGTCGAGGGAAGTCATCCTCCCCCTCTACTCTGCCCTGATGAGGCCGCATCTGGAGTATTGTGTCTAGTTCTGGGCTCCCCAGTTCAAGAAGGACAGGGAACTGCTGGAGACGGCCCAGCAAAGGGCTACAAAGATGATCAGGGGATTAGAAAATCTCTCTTATGAGGAAAGGCTGAGGGACTTGGGCCTTTTTAGTCTAGAGAAGACTGAGGGGGCACCTTTTTAATGCTTATGAATACTTAAAGGGAGGGTGCCAGGGGGATGGGAACAGTCTTTTTTTCAGTGGTGCCCAGTGATAGGACAAGAGGTAACGGGCACAAACTTGAATATTGGAAGTTCTATTTTAACATGAGGAGGAACTTCTTTCCTTTGAGGGTGGCAGAGCACTGGCACAGGCTGCCCAGAGAGGTTATGGAGTCTCCCACTCTGGAGACATTCAAAACTTGCCTGGATGCTGTCCTGTGCAACTTGCTGTAGGTAACCCTACTCTGGCAGGGGAGTTGGACTAGATGATCTCCAGAGGTCCCTTCCAACCCCGACCATTCTGTGATTCTGTGGTTATATCCACCTTGTGTTCTTTTAGAGAGTACAAATCTAGCTGAACCTTCATGGCATGTAATATGCTGTTTTCCTACTGCAACCAGCCATCCTGTTAGGAGTCCTCCAGACGATATTTGTAGTGGAGGAGGATGTTTACTTTTTAGTAAAAGACAAGTATGGGTATTTTTCCCGCAGTCTTCACTCCTGGATGTGTGGATATCTCCTCTCAATAAGGATGTCTGTGAGGAGGGCACCCATGGCTCCTGGCTCACCTTCCTCTTAGAGCAGCCCTATTCTTGCTGCTCCTGACACTTGGCATGATGGTATGCCTACCCTGACAAAACTCGAAATGACTGTATTCCTCAGTTAGGGATCTTTTAGTTGCCCGAAGTAAGATAAATCTTCATTCAATATCTAGATGATTCTACATCAAACATGTTTCACTAACCTGGCTCTGGCAGACATGTCTTTTGTTCAAACCCTTTCAGTTAGCAAAAAAAACAATCAAACAAAACCCCTATAACAGCTAACCCCATTCATCTTATTTAGTATGAATCAAAACAATATGTTATTATTAAATGTGCATTACTCAGATTCATAAAGACTAAAGAACAAACAGAACAATCTTTATTTCATGGGGGAATGAAAATAGACAGACCTCTTAAGTGCCACAAACATCAGCAACCTTAAATTGCCAAACTGAAGGGAAAATGCATTTGATGGATGATTCCAGCTGAGAATTTGCTTTTCCAGACTTTGGACAGCCCTAGTAAACAAGGCATAGTCCCATGAGAGACAGATCATCCGTAAAACACCCAGTGCAAGCCACATAACTTCCACTAGTGGAAATTAAGAGGAGCAGTTGTTCAGATTATTAGGTCCAGGTGTACCTTGCTGGAAGGTCTACAAAAGAGTAAGTATAATTTCAAAAGGTGAAAGGTATGTGAACTATTCTATTCTGGAAGGAGGGATGGAATATGAGAGTGACCTATGAAGCCAAGAATGGAACGGGATGGCAGCACAGGGAGTACAGAGTGATTGTCTGTTTCTCCATAGCTCATAAAATGGGGACATACATTGAAATGACCAAGTGGCAGACTGTAAAATACAGGAGATCCACAACAGGTAAGGTGCCATTTTCAGGTTTTGCAGACTTTACTGGTGGGTTTCACTAGGGCAAGGTCTCACTACATTTGCACTAGTTGTAATTCTTTTTTCCTTAATTTTGTGATATTGTTCACTCCAGAGACAAATACCAGGTTAGGGAATCCTTAGCTAGGGAATCCTCTCATCTACTCTGCAAAATGCAGAGAATAACACAAAAATTAAATATCGAAGGTATATGAGAGGAACCGAGAGAATCCTTGATAATTATTGCATCAGAATTAGGGAATTAACAGACAGCTAAAGATAACCAAATGAACACGTGGATTTTTGAATAGTAAGTCACAGAGGAATTTAAATACTTATCAAAGGCCACAAAGAATATCTTCAGGAGTCCCAGGTGTATCAAATCTTATTTTGCTACTTTAAAAGCAAGTTCATCCGATCTCCAGATTTTGCCCCATTGTTAATCTCTACTAATATTCAAGAAGCAGGAGACTTCACATTGTAGACACAGGAAATCTCATTTTTCAAACTATATTTATGTTCTTCTCACAGCGAACAACAGGTCCATGAAGATCATTGTCAAAAATAGCAGTGTTTAAACAAGGACTGGACGTTCATGTAGATAATGAGAATTAAATTACATGGGATGGCTATAAGCCAACCACTGACAGAAAATGTTAGTAAGAAATTTTCTTTGCGGGCTTTTTTTTATCTGTTTGAAACACCTGAAATGTGCTACCAGCTGAGAAAAAAATATTCACCTGGCCCAGTATGACAATTCCTAAGTTCCTCACAGTCATAAAGCTAATGCTAATGCTTTATGAGAGTTTTATCAACCTAATGTATGTCTTGTTTTTCAAGGCGCTCCCTTGCTTGTATTGTCCCTGACAATGTAGCTTTTTTTTTTTTTTTTATGAAAGCCAAGTGAAAGATGAGAAATTCACACATCTAACGTGCTCTTTACACTCTCTCAACCTGACAGTTTTGTCTTTTCTGAAGAATGTCAGTATGAGCATCTTTCAGTGTACGTTCTGATTTCAGTCACTCAGCAGAGTATACAAAAACTACACATATCTGGAGATGAACAAGACTATAATTAATGGAAGGAGAACAGGATATTTAAACCCAGGTCTACTTTGCTCATACATTCTCTCTTTTCTGTCAGTTCCAAAGCATTATTCTTTTCCTTTTCTTCCCTTATTTCTCTCAGTGTAATATAGATTTATACCCATTTTGAGTGTTTAATACTGATTCTCAAATTTTTAGGTTTACCTGTACCTTTTGTAAAATTCACTTAAATGACAGTAGCAGTGATTGACTGCTCATTCTGCATGTGGAGCTCACGGGACCACAGTACAACCCTGTCCACTCTGTCACTTCCATGCACTTCTCCTTGTAGAGCCAATTTCTAAGAACTGGCTTTATGTTATTCATCTGTTTGGCCACTCTTGTCTGATCTCCTTTTGTGAGGTTAAATGTGTTCCACAGGGAATCATTAATTGTGCATCAAACACGTGCACAGATTTTTTGCTTCCTTAAACCTTTACTCCTTATTGGATATAATTCAATTCCTTGAAAACTCGAAAATTCAAAGAGAATTAGAAACAGTTCAAAACAAGCAAGTCTTCTGTGCTTTTACAGATGCAAAGCACACTCTGGTGCTTTGCTCAGAGAGGAGAAGGAAAAGAGGGTCTGCGGTTCACACAGAGACAAGAGATAACATAAGGAAGAGACAAGAACACAGTTTGAGAGGTTGGCATCTATTTTTTAAGCCAGCAAAAGGTTTTGAATTCTGGAAATGTTTAGGCTATATCACGTATGCATTAGAACAGCACAGGCTGAATTCACCTTCTGATGTATCATTGGCTTCCAGCAGAGAGATGAGCATGTAATTCAGCTCTGTGATAAGTAGGTTGGGAGTCAACATAAGGTGATGCCAGTATGAACTTAAAAGTCAGACTGAGGGCAGAGACTGCCATCTGTTATAAACCAATGTTGTTTCATAGATAGCAAAATTGTCACAAAGATAATTGCTAAAAATTATTAATGAATAACTGCTGAGTTATATCCATTTCAGATGCAGACATTGTTTGCAGTAGAAGACAGTCATGGACTGAAAAACGAAATTCAGAGGGGGGTATAAATATATCTTCTTTGATGTGCTGCACCTGCCCAGCCCTTATAATGACAAAGATGCATTCAAATTTAAAGATTGATTTTTAGGGAAATGTAAATAAGCAGTAAAGGTCTTTTCCCTTAGCTTTCTAATCTCAGTGATTTATTGCCAAGACCTCTTCCCTTTTACAGAAGGATCTAATTGTTTTCTTTCAGATATGGACTTGGAAAGTTATTTTTAAAAGAGACTTAAAACTTTGAAGAAACTTTCTCTTCTCTTTCAAATTCGCAAAATAGAAAGCACAAGCAGCAGTGGATAAAGAAAAGGAAGCAAATAAAGATCAAAAGTGGTGTTATATCACACAAGTGATGATTTCCTGGACATGGATAATATCGTTTGTTGTGCAGACACAAATTTTGAGTTATCTCATGGCAGTCAGTACTTCTGTTGTGGACTGGATTGTGACTGGAGGAATTCATGTGTATGTGCAAGATAAGGAAGGTATGATTGCCTTAAATATGTACATATTCAGGTCCTGCAGAAGGTCCTCGAATCATTGGTCTGAAGGCTCTGCATGAAGGACGCAGTTTGTGTCTGGCTGCTTGTGCTTACCTTGGTGCAACCTGACATGTCACCACTAAACCTGTGCACAGACATGCTGTCATATGCTTTTTGGTATATGATCAGTAGACAACAGGAAACCACATCATGGTCCCAGGAGGAAAAAGGAAATAAGTGAATCATATTTAAGAAGTACATGAAGTTCTAGGCTTTCCTCAGCTGGTAGAAACTCTGCTTCACTCCATGGTAGGTCTTCAGTCAAAGACCTCATTTGGCACATATTAGCACAGACAGAATCTGTGTAATGCAAAATAGTGCTGCTGGGCATTTTCTGGTTTGGTTCTTTTTTTGTTTCATTGCACTGATCGTGCATCTGCAGCAATAACATTTTTCCAATACCACTGTCTTTTCTTGACTATCAATTGTTTCTTATTAATTGTGATAATTTTGTTAGCAGTGTTCCTTCTGTTCATATTTCTATATGCAACTCTGTCCTAACTGCCTGTAATGTTATTCACTTCATTTTTTTGTCTTGATAGAAAAAAAAATTAGTCTTATAAACAGTCCAAGCTGTTCCTAAGGATTCCAAGTAATTATACTGTTGTGTCCTTGGTTAACAGGCACATTTAACAAATACACAGACTGTGGATGTTATTAGTTGAACAGTGAGCTTTAGGGAGCATAGTGCAAATGGTATTCAAAATCATATTTTATAAATATATATATTTTTCAATTAAGTTTCCTTTTAAAAACCGGTGGGCCTTTTTGTGTTTATGATTATTAATTTTTATATTCACTCATAAATAATTGAAAAATAAACATATTTCTTTAACTCCTGTATCCCTATATCCTTTGCTGATGGTAGCCCTGTAAGAGTAGATTTTGCTCAGTAAGCACATTGGCAAACCTCATTCCGGAGTGTGGCACCTGCATATTTCATGTTGATACAGCTTTAAAATAATAAATGCCACATACCACCTGCATTAGGAACACAGAAATGGAACACAAAAGAAATTCAGCTTTTAGCATCTACAGTGACAGCAACTACACTGCACCTGTGCTTTTCAGATGTTCATGCTCAAACCTGCCTTTTTTTTAAATTACCTAATATTTTATTAGTGGTGGTGGTGGTGTTTTGAATACACAGAGTCCTAAACTCAGTTGTGGTGTAAAAGGGTATAATTCAACTATGCAACTATGTAAAGTATGTAAAGTAGGTCTGGAAATGGGCTTGGCTTCTCGTCCAAACTCAAACACAGAAAGGAAGCGTACGGAGGGTGGAAGCAAGGATGAAGTTAAGAAAGACTGAATGCCGCTTGTGCCTCTGTCTTTAGTAACATGACTGGCCTTTAGGACCCCCAGGACCCAGAGACCAGAGACAAAGGCTGGAGCAAGGAAGATGTACCCTTGGTGAAAGCAGATCAGGTCAAGGAAAACTTGAGCAAGCTGAACATATATAAGTCCATAGGCCCTGATGTTATGCACCTATGACTGCTGAGGGAGCTGGCTAATGTCATTGTGAAGCTATTCTCGATAACCTCTGATCAATCATGGAAAATGGGAGAAGTGCCCAAAGACTGGAGAGAAGTAAGTGTCACTCCTGTCTTCAAGAAGGGCAAGAAGGAAGGCCCAGGGAATTACAGGCCAATCAACTTCACCTTTATCCCTGGGAAGGTGATGGAGCAGCTGATGCTGGAAACCATCTCCAGGCACAGTGAGGATCAGAAAATCATCTGAAGTAGTCAGCATGGCTTCACCAAGTGGAAGCCATGCTGGAACCAACTTGATAAACTTTTATGATGAAGTGACTGGCCTGGTAGATGAGGGAAGGGCAGTGAATATTGTCTATCTGGACTTTAGTAAAGCCTTTGACAATGTTTATATGCAAGAAAAAAAACCCCAATGATTCATAGTTTCTCCTATTCCATTTAAATCTCTGTGGCAGTAGCTAAACCATTAATCTTCTTGCTGTACATCTATGGCAGAATTCTGACCTCACTGAAGCCAGCAGAGCTTTGGCCTATGTTCAGTGGGATTAAGATTTGGTACCTAAAAATTTGGATTTAAAGCCTCTTCCAGTCAATGGGTAGACTCCTATTGACTTTTGTAGACCCATAACAAATCTGTAGACAAATATCTGTGCTTAAAAAGCAAATAATTTAATTAGAGAACATGGGAACTTCACTGGGTGACCTGAAAGAAAGAATTTCCCTCAACAAAAAGCAGTTTTTGTAATCTCTTCAGCTCATTGTGCTTGAGAATATTTTTTGGGAAAAAAAATATCTCTCTCTGCGTACTACAGATGGGCATGGAGATGTGGATTAGAATAAAGTTACATTTATGAGTTAAATTTCTGCAGTTCTATAAAGCAGGCTCTGCATGAGAAATGGTTACAGTATAGTGGTTTAGGTGCAATCCTTTTTTAATTGTATAGCCTTTAATTGCTTCTGCCTTACACCTTGGGGAAATGCACTGGGGACTGATAAGGAATCTTGTTTCTAAAGAAAAGTCAGAGTAGGGTAAGCAAAAAAAAATGTGGTTGGTATCAAGTGAGATAGAGAAGAAGAGCTCTGCAGAATGCAATTAATTGGTAGATAAGAAACCCATGGCTACTTCCCTCTTAAGCTAAATAGATTTTTTTTTGAGGGCTTCTTTTTTGTGTCAATAATTGTTTCAATTGTGCAAGCTATCTGTACCCTTTATAAATACCATGACAACCTCAATACCCACAAATATTTCTCCTTCTTTTCTTCTTGTCTTTGATTATTTGCATTTGATATCAGTGGTACTGAAATATTTTTTTCATTATTTCATCAATAAAAAGTTTCAGAGGTACTGATAAATGCCTTTTGATCTTTGGAAGGTTTTACTTCTGTTTCCAGGTGCAGATTTAGCAGATTCTATTGTTACTTCCCATCTTTCAAGTTACCTTGGTTTGTAACTAATGAATCTTATAAATTGCACCAGGCTCTTAGGTGGAGTTGTTCTCCTCTTTCACATATATTCTGATCTGTTTCTGAGGTGGGTTTTTTGTTGGTTGGTTTTGTTTTGTTTTACTCTTTTTGTCCTCAGGACTTTGTGTAACTTAACTTCAAACCATCCTTTCAGTCTGATGTCAAGTTTTATCTATATTCTGTTTCATTGCAAGAGATAAATGGAGGTCTCTGTTCCTGTTTGGTTGCCTCTGATCCACCTCTTCTGTACCTGGTATGGATGCACGTAGTGTTGGCTTTTATCTTTCAGTCAGTTTCTGCTTCTTGTGGACACCTGCCAGAATCCATTCCTTTCAAAATTTAATGCTGTGGGGAAAATGCTTTATTCTTTCTTCATATTTGCTTTAACCACATGTCAGTGTTTGGGGGTGGAGGATGTTCTTCCAGTTCTCTATGAAATCACAAGTAACGGGCTGGATTCTCTAACATGGCACAAATTTAACTGAAAATAGGTGTTCCTCTGAAATACTACTGTATTTAATATTAGATGTGGGAAGAGATCTGTTATACACCTGGGGAAAACAAACAAACAAATAAACAAACAAACACCACCCCCAAAAAAAAACCCCAAAACAAAACAAACAAACAAAAAACAACAACCAAACAAAAAACTGTGGAGATAAACTAGCTAAAGAAACTTTTGCAATGCTTATTTCCTTAAGTTCATATCACAAACTGAAGCTGTTTCTTCTACTTTCAAGTAACTGTGGAAATCAGGAAGGACCACAAAGCCATAAGCAACATTCACAGAACATTTACAAAGTCTCCCCAGTACTTGATTGAGTTTTCTTCCCTTTCAGAGGCTTTGCTTTTTGATACTATCTTGCAAAGTAAGCTGGAAACCTGAGGTCAGCCAGGAATCATAAAGCTGTTTTCAATAGACCACACTGTGATGTCCCAAGAGCAACACAAAATCTTCCTCTGGCCCTCTCAGTGCCTCAGTAGCTATTACAACGGTTGGGAAAAGTCAAGTGGCCTTAATTTGTCTCATGAGTTTTCTGGCTTAAGTATTTTGTCACATTCCATTAGCATTTTACCAATGACATTTCCCGGGAATAGATGAATGGAAGATCGTGTGAACGTTTCAGCTTAATATTTACGTGCACTCTCAGTGTGCATCAAATGACATTTTGGGGGCTGTTATTAATATTTCCAGGAAATATAGTTCAGTTTAGAATTTCACTCCCAAGGGTCTGTGCTTTTGTGCTCAGATCAACAAAAGGAAAACATCTTTGAAAAGTTGACCTTGTGTATTGGTGCCTGAACACACTGAACCGAAAGAGCCCAGGTTTGAAGGAGACTTACAGTATTTCCTAATATGTGAGTGTCATGGCTTGCTGGCACCATTTGAGCTGCCCCACAGCATCCTTCCTGTCCTTCAGCAATGCTTGAGGTGGGACTCCGTCCCACCTGCTTATTTTAGCAAACTTTGAATTAGGCAAGCGTGCACATGCTAAAAAGTATCCCAAAGTCATTCAAAGTGTCCAATGGATAACAATTTATGCTTGTTTGATTTTTCTATTTATTTATCATATTCATCACTGGCATATATGATGACAAAGACTTTCTTCCAAGGGGAATGAATATTCCTCTCTTAAACGTGATTTTTAACTTTAAAAAAAGTCCAAGTAGAATATTTCAATGACAAGGTTTTTTGGTTTTGTTTTTAATTATTTTATTTATTTAAACAAAATCCCCTCAGAGGCTTTCCAGGGAAATTTTCAACAACTTGGCCCGGTCTGAAGGAAGAAACAGCCAACCCAGCCAATCCAACTAGCAAGAAGCTTTACCTAAGACCCCCGACACCAGCAAGGGCAGCAGAGGAAGGGTTGTGACATGGCAGAGGACCTGTTCAGTGTGTCACCTGCGTGGCAGAGGTGTCCCGGCAAGCCCGGTGTGCCCGGGGTCTGCAGGGCGGCCCCGGCCCGGGAGCGCAGCCCGGGCTCCCCGGGGTAGCCAAAGGCAACAGTACCACCTGGTGGCTACAGGCACCCGGCTGCTCTGCAGAAAAGCTGCAGCACACGCACCGAGTTTGGGGGATATTGTGGGGAAAATGGTGTTTCATGCAAGTGCTGCCTGTCCTACCTGTCCAAGCTACTTCTATCTTTCAGCAGCATCCGCTGGTCTGTAGGCAGGTAGACGATCTGAAGCTCTCAGCTATATTCCTTGTTATTTCCAGGATGAAAACTGTTGCTGTTTGTATTATTAAGGTACTTGGAGGATCAACCAAGAAGTATGCCACTTCTGGGTGCTGTATATAAGGGGCACAAAGACAGCCAGCCCTCGTGTCTCCGAGTCTGAAATCTCCATCAGCAAGCTAGGCTGAAAATTGCAGCACAAACAGACGTGGTGAGTTAGCCTTAGGCAAACCAGTTTTAGGATCCTAAGCGGTGTGACATAGCAAAGTGGAACTCAGCGTGGGCTGTCCGCTCTGCATTTACTGGGCATTTTCGAGAGAGTGGTAGGCTGCTTGCTGCTCTGGGATTTAAAAAAACAAAACAAACAAAAAAAAAGCGCCAAACCCCAAAAAAGAGTGAGGAAGGGTTATTGTTGTGTAGAGGAGAGGCTGTAGCAAAGACAAATAAAAGAATTTGCCCCAAATCACAAGAGAGATCTGTTCTAACAGAAGGAATTGAACTGTGTATTAGTTGAATTTAGTGCCTTAGACACAGAAGTGTTTGTCCTTTAGTGACGTAAGTCCTCTGGACTTGAGTCTACTCTGGATTTAGAAAAGTGGAGCTAGGAACAGAACTTGCTCAATAGCCACTTATTACAGCCATTCTTCACTTCCCTGAGAATTATCATCAATCAGCCTTTCAGGGGTATTCTCGGAGAGGGGACTGAAGAGCAAACATATCATCACCTGTACTGTGTATGACTAACCTCTAGCACAACAGAGGTGAAGTGTTTGATCTGCCATCCATGATAAAATATCTCAGGGTCACTGACTGATAGCTTTTCTCTGGGAAGTGAAGAATGGTAGGAATAAATGTCTCAAGAGACAAACTCTGTTCTTGATGGGTCTGTCTGAAAAGTCATATGTGTGTCATTAACTGATTCCAAATAATATAATGCATGGACACCCTCAGTTTGCAACAAGACTCCTGTTTAGTTTTGGCATAATCCACTTCTGAGTTCTTACTTTCTGAATTTAAACCTGACCTTGACATCAAATTCATGCCCAGATGGATACAAGTCTTGATATTGTTGAAAATCCTGAGTCCAAGAAGGTTACTTTTCAATTAATCGAGACTTTTTCACCCAAAACTTTAAATACACAGTCTCTTTTTTTTTTTTTTTTTTTTTTTTAGAAAAACAAAGTAAAAGAAAATAAATTGCTGTGTGGACTGTTTTAATATAGAGTGTGTGGGAAGTAATCTGTTTGTGTCAAAACAAGATTAGACAGAATTTTTTAACACTGAGTAAATTGGAATATATTAAGTACTTTGAATAAGGTTAAGATGACAGAAAAGCCATAATAATTTCACCCTCAGTTAAAAGTGCAATTGCCAGAAAAT
>NW_009647856.1:5105446-5105684 GCF_000708025.1 Charadrius vociferus | reverse complement strand
AGGTTTTGAAGAATCAATGTTGGCCATATGTGGCAGTACCAAGCTGATGTGGAGAAGATAGAACTGACTGATATTTTCAGTGCAGTCTGTGATGCGTGAAAGTCATTCTGAAGTTTAATTGAAGTTGGGAGAAGCTGGCTTCTGACAGAAGACATTTGTTTTAACTGTTTTGCAGGAAATGAATGAAATCTTTAATTTTCAACATGCAAAAGACTCAGGCATTTGTAGATAAAGATGG
>NW_009647856.1:5047337-5105397 GCF_000708025.1 Charadrius vociferus | reverse complement strand
GCAATACTTAAAGCTGTTAAAATTATTTCATTGTTATCAGGAAGCAAGCAATGAGTTTCCTTATGAATACAATTGAGGGAGGAAATTCTAATGTGACCTCTGTCATCATGCCTATCAAAAAGGTGCTTAAAATTGATTCAAGTATGAGTGCGCTATGGCTATTGTTCAAACCAGTTATTGTAGGCTCACTGCTGCTTGTCTCTGCCTCATCCTGTGCACTTACAGCACAAGATCTTCTGCTCAGGGATCTCTCTTTTGTGATGCATATGGATAATGCTTCCCAGGTGGACATATAAACAGAGTATGTAGCTGCTGCTGTAGCACTAGTAGTAAAAGGTAATGTGTTGTGACCACCTTTGCAGTGCTACCTGTGTCATTCATTAATCCTGAAGCACATCCTTGCTCCTATCGAACTTCTACGGAAATGTGCAGTGTGAAGCCGTGTTTTCCAGAGACTGAAATCCCAACTGGGATTTCGTGACTGAATTTGATTTGTCTGCCAGGAAGCCATCATCAAGGACCCCAATTTCCTCGTTCATAACCAGCAATGATGCTATTGATCTCTGCTGGCATCTGCTTTGAGATCTGCGGTTGGACAAAGTTGAGCATATATCCTCATTGTATCATTTCAAAGAAATCAGACCTTAGGAGGACTCTGTTTTCATACTCACATTCATCATTTTCATGACACCCAATTCGCACTCCCAGTCTACACACCAATATAGATTTGTTTTGTTCTGCTCTATAATTGACATATACTGCTGATTTGAAGGCTGGGATATAAACAGAAAGTTAATCTTAGGTTTATGAAAAGAATATAATTCGAGGGCACACACAGTTATACAGAGTTCGTTTACATTTTTTTTCCAGTGGAAGAGATCGATTTATATTATAAAAAACATATCTTTGTCTTAGCAAATGCTTGTTTTGTTCTTTGTTATAGAGAAATATTTTAAGCTAACAATTTCAGAGTAAATAAGTGACTGGTTTACAAGCCTAAGTTCCTATTTTATTATGTTAGAAATTCAGCTTTTCCCTAATATGAAAAGCAGTTTTATGAATTGTATGACATTTTGATTTTTATGTACTTTTTTGACAGCATTAAGAGCTAAACCCACCTAAATTTGAGACATCTTTAAAGGGTGTAGACATTTTAAAAACATAGTGTTATAATGCGCGATCTGGGCTCTACTGAACCTTGCTTTTCACCAAGAAATACAGCTGTTAACAAAATGTCACCTTATCCTTTTAGTGATTATAGAAATGGAAACATTTTATGAATTACTTTTAAAGGATTATCTGTGGCTTCAAATAAAATAATCAGTGAGCAAAAAGAGTGACAACATTGTAGTCACAGCCTTATCCTGTTTTGAACTGCTGAAAGACACTGAACAGGCTTTTAATAGCACTAATGTGCTCAGAGCTATATGGTCCATTCAATCAAGAAGACCAGGACAACTTAAAAAAAAAAAAAAAAAAAAAAAGAGTACAGACATGCTAGTTTAGCTAGATATTAATGGCTAAAGAGATTGTAAAATAAACATGCTTACACTTTTCAAGATACAGATGTGTATACGTACTTACACAGAGCATCATCAGATTGTCCAAAATATACTTTCTTGCCATAAGGACAAATAAAGGGCAAGTAATGGTGTTTTCAGTTCTTACATCTTGCATTTCCCTAAAGAATTTTGTTGTCTACATTGCACAGCTCAGTCTTGCCTATTGGTATTTTAGGATGTGGATTCCTCATGATTTGAGGACTTGCAAGCACAGTTCATCTTGTATTTCCTCCTGCTGTCAGTAGTTGCTATTTCAACTACAGCTCTGTATTTCTGTAGTAATTAACTCATAACAGCAACTTCATAAGGAGGCACTGTACCCATGTTTTACTGTTATAAACATAATCTGCTTTTTGGCCGCAAAGGTTTTCAAAAATAGTTCCTTATCATAGTATGTTTCTGTTTCACTAAATCTACTTATGGGCATTTGTAATACCTTTGTTTTTAGCATTGGGTTGATACCAACTAGGCTGTTTCTAAGCTTAATATTGAAAAACATTTTAGGAGTTTAACAGTTCTGAAGTTAGGAGTTTCAAAGTTGCTATTCCAGTTTACTAGTCCCATCATGCCCTGATCAGTACAATCAGAGGAGCCAAGAGCAGTCCATGAGCCAACATGGAAATACCCGCTAACATTTAAGATACTTGCTTTTCTTATCTGACTTCTCCTGCTAATCTATGAGTGCGTGGTTGACCCCGTTGATCCTGTCTTATCTGTCAGCCCTGCAGAAATGTCTGGGAACACCTAGGCACACTTAAATGGTCTTCACTGCTAATCGTTAGGCAAATGAAGTGAGTCCTTAGATATCTAGCTCACACATATTCACCTCTCAGAAGATAACTATATTGAGGGGTCTGTAATACAGGCTTCTACGTCATGATAGAAGGTAGCATAAACTCACATTATGAGTAATAGAAAATAGTAAAAGTAGTCAACAAAACTCACTGTGTGATTCTGACCTCTGTCACTCAAAAAAAATACGGGTGTCCCATAGCTCCTGTGTTATATCTGCCAGCCAGGTAGACATAATAAGGTATTTTATCCCGTTAGATGGTTCCGGTGATGTTAGATCCCTTTGCCTGAGCAGTTGAATCAAGTTACTAATGTCAGACGGATCTTGCATTTTCTAACACTTGCAAAATTACCTTTCCAAGACATATTGACTTTTACACCCGGCTCTGAGTATTCAAAGTAGAAATAGTCTTTCTATGATGCAATCTGAACTTTACCTATGTTCCACATGACCAGGTTCTGTTTTCATATACTTAACTATATCTCCAGCTATCACAGTAACTTGTGCATATTTTAAACTTATAATTAAAAAGGTCATCTCTGATGTTTAAAGAGATAGTTCAGTCACAGTGTGTAGCTGCTCTTGAGCAAATCCCACCAGGAAATATTCTCTAAAGTAGCTGTTAGTGCTCCAAATATCTCCCCATTGAATACAGAGACTTCTCATTCAGTGAAACACATGTACTGTCCTTCTTCATGGGTATCTTCTGTCAGCTTTTTGGAAAGTGGGCTTGCATATTGCATATTTAAGAGTCCTGCATCATGTTAGGACATTGCCAAAGTCTGCCAGTTTCTTCTGCATCACACGTGCTTTTTGCTGCTTCTTGTCCCTTTTTAGTGTCTTGGAGATTTTACTTTTGTTTTGCCTCTGATGCTACTATGAATCCATGTTTTGAAAAACTCAGCCAAAACTTTTCTCTTCTAAATATGTAATCTACTCTGATTACATTCTGGCAAATAACACAATTGCTTTTTTTAAGATTTGAGTTGAGATGTTCTATCTCAGGTCTCTGAGCACTGTCATAATCTGTTCTCAAATTAGGGATTCCACAAACCCTTCAAAATTACATGTCTGACTTAATAGCCTCAGAGGTGGTATAAATGCTTCAAAATTTTCTCCCTGTTTTTGATCTCTTATGAAACTGATACAGTTCTTTCTTTTCTCTGGAAGCACAATATTATTTCAAATCTCTTTAGAACAGTTAGATAACAGTTCATTCTTTCTGTAAGTGCAGGCTGTTAAGCAAATTCAACACTTCTGATACAGTAAAATGGGAAAAACAGAAAACTTTTGCTCATGTTAGTTTTCAGTAGCTCTGCATACTTTCTTGAAAAAAATACCTATTTTTTCTCTTTGAACCTCTTTGTATTTTATCTATTGCATTCCCAGAGAGTTTCAACTGCAAAGGAAAAATACTATAAAGCCATCGAATAGCAAGGTGATGCAACCCAACTTTACCACCTTTTTCTTCTCTTCAAGCACCTGTCTTCATCTCTTACATCTACTTCTAGTACCACTCAATGCCCAGAGCTTCTGTGTAGAGTTTATAAGCTTGAATATAATAATATAGGAATAAATGAAAGATTGTATGAAAAAGCTTGAGAGGGAGAGAGAGAAAGAAAGGGAGAAGTGGTTATCACAAAACTGGTTTTTAAATTTAAAAACTGCAAAAACAGAATGTTCCAGAATGTTGGGTTTCAGCTTTAGCAGCAAAAGTCCGAATATTTTTGGAAATAACTATTCATGGAACTAGCATATATTTGAAGATATACACTAGGCGATTGCCTTGGGGGAAAAGCTCAAAGGAATAGGAAAATTCTAGGACGTTTTTATTTCTATGATGCTTTTCTTTTCCTTTTTGTTTTCTTTTTTTATACCTCTATGTGTAAGTGTGTGCATGAATGTAGATGACAAATACAAAGGCTTATACATATACTTGCATACAAATGCAACATACCCACATATATATATATATATATGTATATATGAAGAAAGCAGAGAAGGAAGTTTGATTTCTGTATATTTCTTGCTGGCTGAAGCAAACTTCTCTGAGAAATCTTAACCCAGACACAGAGATATACATAGTTAAGTTGCACAACAGCAACATACTGTATCTGAATTATTGCACAGCAGATAAATGTCTATGCATAAGTTTGTTAATGTGGTAAGTAAATTATATGAAAGAGGAGTTCCAGAAAATAAGAAGAAAAAAGGCAGAAAACATTTACTTGGTCCAAACGTCTTTATCTGGAGCATTTTAGAAAAAACATTCTTCCACAATCATCTTCTCTACCTCAGTCTTTTCAGCTGCATAAGCACAGTTGACAGCTCTTCGTTCCTGAATTCTGCAGGAAATGTATGAATTTTTAAAACAAACTCACACCCCTTTCTTTTCATTACATCTTTCCCACTGTGTCTGTTCCTGTTTAAAAATATCACATCTCAGTGTTTCCTGCTACATAAGCATATAGATGTGTGGGATATATATTTTCTTTTAACAGAGATGTGGCTTATTTTCTTTTTCCCCTAGTGATGGTCATCTGCATCCTGCATGTGGCAATGCTCACCAGAGGGATAAATATGGAACATTTGCCCTTTTATTGTCTCCTTAGGATCTCTTTCACAAAAATGGATTATCTGTTTGCCATTTTCTTTTCTCATTATAACCTTTGTCACGTGTGTGGGCTCCCTGGGCTCTAATGTCTCTTTCTTCATGAATTAAAGGGGGAATTCTCCTCTTCTTTGACCTTTTCAGTATTCTGCATTTCAGTGGGGTGGCATTTCCACTCGTTAAAGATTACAACCTGCACTGACTAATCAGCCAATCAAATGCCAACTATGAATGTAAAATCAATTACTGTTGCTGTCAAAGCCCAACCTCATCCAATGTATTTTGGCCTCTCCTGCCATCATCCGCTCATAGGGTTAAAGCTCTAATGACAGGATTATATACCAAAATGGCCCTGATCCTTTGACACATCCTGGAGAACCTTCTACTTGGCTAACATAAAGAGGAATTAAACTTGTTCTGACTTCAGAGCATGGTGTAATGGATAATTCAGTATTCCCCTTAGTACTGTCATTTGTGTGACTTTCAGCAAGACACTGCATGCTTTGACTTCCCCCCAGCCCCCACCCCCAAGAGGAAAATATTTAAAACTATCATCACTGAATTAATGACTTCCTGTCTCCTGGAAGAGGATACTGGAGTTCAACGCTTGATCTGCACAGGGCTTCCTTCTGAACCCTTTCAGATTATTTCCTTGGAGTTCGTTGTTTACCACAGTGTTGGCTACTTTCAGAAGTGGACACAATGTCCTGAATTTTAAGTATAATTCTGAGCCTCATATTTCCTATTAATCAGCTGTTGACAGCTTCCTACTCAGCAGGCAAGAGAATTTAATCATCTTATAGGCTTTATAGGTCTAGGCTTTACATATGGTAAATAAGGAGATAAGGGCGTCTCACCTGGGCAGCCTTTATTATAGATATCTGTTATCTCTGTTGATCAGAGGGAAATTTAAGTGTGTGAAGACAACTCTTTGAATTAGACTTCCAGATATCCCTCTGTCACGCCAGACTTCACAATGTAATGTATCTTTTCTTGCTTAGCTATTGGACAGTTAGAAGTCTAGTCTAATTTTCCAGCTTTCCTCCATGGTCATCCAGGAAGAAGCCTGGAAGGAGCCTTCCTCATATGAGAGAAAGAGTGAATCTCACTTCTACAGACCAGTTCTGAAGATGGCTCCTATTGCAGGAATTACTGTGTTGCTTAAAAAGCTTCTTGGAATGTAGGAGGTGATGGTGAAGACATTACAGAGAAGGTTGAGGATTTTACTAACAAAATATTCCTGTCGGTTGTTTCAGACTTGTTATTCTGTTGACCTGTAAAAATATTTATTTTTTACATGCTATCCCCCCTTATGTCTAAAACACAAAGAAGTTGAAGTGTTAATTCATTGTGCTGATTTCCAGATCTTTGTGCTATAAACCCCAACAGTATTTAGAAAACTTTTCTTAAAGTGATGAATAATAACAATTTAAACGACATCTGTTGAACTGTTTCCTGAAAATCCTGTTGGAGATTTGCAAGCAGTTGCATCCAGATTCCCTGGTTGTCACAGAAGGGAAGCAACAGATTTTGTGGTCAAAAGACTGAGTTTTCCCTTGTCTTATGTCCCTTTTTATCACTTCTAAAGTAAGAGGAAATCAATACCCCAGGGTTTTATTGTCATTCCTCATATGTAGCAAATACTCTCTCATAAGCAGGATGGTATTTTGAGACAAGAGGTAAGATTCATCTAAACTACCCTCAAGTATCTGAAAATTAGGGAATTACTTCTAGGGTGAAACTGAGATAGTTAAATTTAGATGTTTGAAATGTGTGGATTCAGATTGTTAACTTTAAATGTCTGAAAATGTCACCTGAATCTCAGTCTGAACCACATCTTAAATGTCTGGTTTAGACCAGAAGAAACCCACCACAGGTGTGTGGTCTAAAACATTTATATAAGCTCCCCATAAATAAATCACTAAAATAAGACACCTAGCTTTTAGATGAGACACCTCACTTCCACAGAAGATATATTTCTCACCCCTCAAGCTAACATGATCTTGGGGACAAAGTTTTCAAATATCACAGCATCACAGAATCTCCTAGATTGGAAAAGACCTGTAAGATCATCTAGTCTAATCATTAACCTAACACTGACAATATCACTTATTGCAATCACCTTGAAAAACTTACAACAAAAATTCCCTCAGAAAGTCCAAGTCTGATACAAAGCCCTTTACTATCAGTGGGAGATTTGTTGGTCTGTTCTGGAGAGGAAACTGGTTAAGAAGAAAACAACCTTTGCTGCCAGAATCCTATTCTCTAGAAAGCAGAGAAGTCTTGAGGGAAGGATTGTTCAATGAGATTTATTTTTTCTGTCTATGCAATGGAGGAGTGTGTGTCATTTACAGACTGGTATATTTTAACAACCAGAGCATACATATTAGCTGGTTAAGCAGAGCAAACATTGCTGACGTACAGATAACTTTCCCTTGGGGCTGCCATGGACAGTTCATCCATAGATGGAAAAGACATTTTCCCTCCCCAGCATATTTTAGTAACTGGGAGTGAAGTCTACATTGCACAGGGGATGAGGGCACAACATCTGCATCACTAAGAGTTATGGAGATTTCCAATACATCTAAGTTCTTCATAAGATTCCTTGAAAAAGGATAAATTTATACTCCAATGTGTAAGGCGGTTAATCTGTCATGGCCATCAAGCGTGTTTTGTTTGTACAATTTGAGTGGCCTGTAACATCATAGTTTTGAAACCTCCTTTCCCTGCTCAAAATAATTGTATTTTATGTAACAGTCTAGTATGAAGTATATAGTCAGGGTCAGCACAGGGTTATAAGAAACAGACTTTAAAATACAATTAAATATTCAAAATCTGCACAAATAAATCCTGCCTGTTTAAGTGTTGCCTGAATAACAGTCTGACTCTTCAGACAAGGCACAGCCTCAATTGGGAATGATCTGAGAAAGATTTCATTGTTGTATAATATTTGATATGGAGTCAGTGTATTCTCGTGATGTCATTTATGTATTTCTGTAAATGTTAGGCTATTTGATTTCAGCAAATATCACTGCTATCACAACATTTAGGAAGAAATCTCAGATAAAACATACCAACACTTCTCTGAAGCAGCAGGTAACTTTTTGCCTTTTCTTCTCTCCATTGATTTACAGGGAGTGCTCTTGCATGGTCACTTTATGCGCTTAACACACAGCCTTTCCTCAGCTCCCAGACACCATTTTTGGAGCCTAGTAAAGCACACTGGCCGGTTCCTTTCAGTGAAAATCACTAAAGATTGGTAATGTTCATTGGCTCTTTTCTTTATAAACAGATTTTTCTTGGGTTATTATTGTTCTCGAACATTTGTCAATGTAAATTATATACCTTACTGATATTATTACTATTAATACTAATCAAAAAGAGTAATAGTACAATTACAGTAATTGTAGGCTGGCCTCCTTTCTCAGGTAAGTCCAACAGTCTTCTGAGCAATAAACTTATGCTATTTTCTTCCTGAGAACAGTTTGAAAGCAATTTGGGAAATATTTTTGTTAATCTTTTTTTTTTCCCATTTTTTAAATGTAAATTTTTTTTTGTACCAAGGAAGTGCAATAAATAAATGAAATGATAGAAATCACTCTTGCAGAACTTCCCACAGGGTATATTAAGGAACACTGGGGAGCTAAGCATACAAGCCATGCAAGTGTCATTTATGATTTTGAATAAAACTAGAAAGGAAACAAAGAAATTGAAAAAGAGAGGGAGGGAAGTAGCTATTTCCCCTTCCCTCAGGAGGGAAAATAGCTATGGTTACTTATTATCTGCACTTTCAGAGGGAGTTTCTGTTAAAATAGGCTTGGGAAAGATCAGAGAAAGAAAGAAGATGACAGTCTCCATAAAATACACACGTTTCAGTTTATAGTATGGCATTATAGAGTGAGAAAACAGACAATGTATTTCAAATTGTCAACACAGGGGTGACAACAGGCTGACAGCAGGAAAAGCTGAAGCCTTAGGATTCTTATCTTTGGTTGTAAAGAAGATTATAATGATGGCACACTTAGCAGAGTTGTTCCATATTGTCTTATAGCACTTTTTTTCAGTTGTGGTAGGATAGAAAGAATGGTAGAAACTCCAGAATCTATACATTTCACAATCTTTTGAATTGTTTCTGTTTGTGCAACTTTCTTTTAGATCTACCTAAATCTAAGTCTTTCAGCCATATAAACAAAGATGCTGGGATAGATTGAAAGTCCATATTTAATAGCCTGTTTCCAGTTGCAACGAGAAGCAGAGTGTATAGGAATATATAAATACAAAACAAGTATGCACTGATAATTCTCCTGAATACTTACGGAGTTGTTGACAATTTTAAGTATAGAGACTTTTAGCTCTTGGCCAACAAGGATTAAAATATAAGCAGAAAGCAAAATATGTCTCCTTGATAAAGAGAGGATAAGGGACAGACTGATGCAGTTCAGTCCTCTGGCCACTGCAATTGCGTTTATCTTTGCCAAGTCTTGCAATGTCAGCCTGTCTTGTACTTAGGATGGAAGATATCAGGGCTATAAATTTATCTATGCCTAAGAATATGATATTTTGCAATCTAGAATCCCTTCCTAGCCAGTGGAATGAAACAGGTAACTCCAGAAAGCAAATCTTCCCACTTTCTTTCATTAATTTTATTGGGATGGGACTGATCACTGTCAGGGGGTGCCTATTTTACCCCAAGATGCACAGACACTTCTGAAAGTTGACACAGCTTAGACTTTGATAAATAGCTAAAAGTTGCTTAGATCCAAAATAAGGATGATGTGCAAGAATGAGCTAATTATAAATTAATCTATTTTTTCTCAAATAGAAACCTCCAGAAAGATGTTAAAGAACACATCTATTTTAAGTTCTGTCAGGGTAGTTTGATCATTAGAAGAAAACATTTCCTCAACTAATATATTTGGTTCACTATTAATATAAACAAAAAGAGAGAGGAGGAGCAGGGGAATCAGTGACTGGAGTAAAAAGTTGCACAGACTAGCTGTAGACATAATTTGGATATTTCAGACTATTCTTTAAACGAGAGGGAAGTGATAGACCTCAGTCATGCTCCTGTATCTTCCAGGCAAATGGATTTTTAAGCCCATTCAGAGCTCTGGTGGGATATGGAAATCATGCAGGAGCAGGGAGAATTTGAGGAATAGTTTGCTGATCATCAGATGCTTTGCCTGTATGAACACAGAAGAAATGGTGGAGGAGGTGATGAACCTACTCATTGTGGCAGAAATTCTGAAAATCTGTTAATTTTGCAGCGAGACAGGTTATACTGAAAATGGACAGAGAGAAGAACTTCCTTCATACCATAAGGAAGAAGCTGCAGAGTGATTTTCTTCCTTATTTATTGACTGTCCTTTGGTTTGGGGCTCAGTACAGTAGAGATCATAGCAAAGTAAACTACAACTATTGTAATTCGCATCAGAGGAATGGGTAATACGCTTCCAACTTGGTGAGTATAAAATATAGAGATATCTTCTTGGGGAATAGCAAATAACAGAGGTTCCACATCACAGTTGTTCTCATCATCTTTCTCTAGGAAGAATGCCACGGCTGTTCATACAGAGAAGCTGGAAGAAAGATTTCCAGTTTCAAACAATTCGCCTCTTATTAAACAGTATATTTTGTCAGTAATAAAACTCAGTAAATAACTATAGAGTGACCAAGTAAAAGAGCAGATACAATCCAATACAGTGCATGAAAAAGATTAATTTCCAACAGTAGATTGACCAATTTTCCAACTTCTCCATTTATATTCTCAAACAAATAAAAAATAGTTAAAATTAATGTTTTCGTTTAGAGTTTTTCAGCATTTGTGGAATTACAGGACATGGTTAAAATGAAGTTACACATCCCCCACTTAATCTGAGCTTGTTCTACTTCATCTGAGATCATCTCATTATTCTCTAGGTTCCAGAACAAGAAAGAACTATCATGATAAACATGAATGACTTTATGTTAAGAATTTCTGCAGATTTTTTCCAGAACTGGTGAAAGAGAAACAAGACTAGATAGTTTGCCAAGACACTTCTTAAGGAAGGGGCAAAAAAATGTTTTCTCATTGTTGGTCCAACTCTTATTCAGAATAATTCTTCACTTCTGCTCCCATATGATTTCTTGTCTCTATTCACTCCTTTTGGCTTACTTTTTTCTAATCTGTTCACCTGACCTTTGGAAACTTCAGAGGATTAAGTTTATTTGGTTTATAACTCAGGATTTCTGATCTCTAACTTCTTTTGTTCATCATCAGATAATAAACTGTGTTTATACATTTATTCTGGCTTGAATATTATTCTTTTTTTCAGGGTTATCTTCTCTCACACACCTTCCTCTCTCCTGGCCCACACTGCAAAACTCTGTTTTTAATAATTGCTCTTTCAGGAAGTCTGTATTATTCATGTTAATCTCTTAAAGCCCAAGGAATTTCAGAAAACCCATGTAGCATTTGACTGGGAAGATGAGCCAAAGTTTGAGAGCAGATCTATTACATCCATCAACCAAATGCATATCAGATGAGTCATAAATGCCTTTATAATATGTACATCATGATTAACAGTATTAAAGTGGTACAAGGTATACAGTATGGTCAAAGGACATGCTAAAACACAGAATTTTCCACAACCATTTTTTACAATATTGCTAACACACATGTATACACAAAGCAAGAAAAAAAAAAACACCACAAAAAAACCAAACAACCCCAGGCTTTATTAATAGTTAGAAATATTTTTCTTTATTCTTTTTAAAAATTAATTCTTCCTCAGAAGCTGGAATGCCATTAGAATGTGTTTCACAATCCAACAGGTTTATGGCCCTAAGACAGCAGCTACAATTTGTGGGAAAATATCAATGTGTTAATGTGCTGGATAATATTCAGCATGAATAAGATTATTCAGGCTTCTGGGAGAAGAAAAGCTTAATAGGCTGTGAGATATTAATAACATTGAACTTGTTTTGGTGGCTGCGCCAGATTGCGACAAACTCATTTCAAACCATCTTAGGACATAAAACAGTCTATAAATAAAGATTCAATTACATACTACCTGGACTGATGATGTTGGCAGGGGCTTCTGGAGATCATCTAGCTCAATCACCCTGCTGAGAGCAGGGTCAGCTAGAGTAGGCTGTTCAGCACTGTGTCTTGTCTGGTTTTGAATATGTCCAAGGGTGGAGAATCCACAACAGTTTCAAGTGTCAGATATGGTCACTTCTAAGACACCACTGCTAATGGTGAGACTTGAATCAAGTCCTATGCATGTGCCAGCATGTGTGAGCTCCATAGAGGTTTTCATGCCTGGGTCTGACTGCGGGCCTTGGCACAGGAAAGCAGTAGTCTCATCTAATTCAATAACAACTTTTTCCCCCAAACTACCTGACACAGTGAATGCAAGCCCCATGGGGAATAATATTCTGTAGCTAGGAAATTTTCTGTAGAAATAGTGCTAGCAAAGACAGCTGTGGCTGTGTTGACATCTCTCTGTCTTCTTCCTTTCATCTCAGATGAGTTATGTGTATGAGAATAATAGATCAAATGCTTGAACCAATATTTATAAAATATCTTGCAATTCTCCAAACCATCCATTATGTCCCTTCTGCCAAGCTGAGCTGGCAAAAAAAGTTTCTGCAGTGATAAATAATTCAAAAACCATGTTCCTCAGATTATTAATTTCTCTTCATTCTCTCTGAAAACTGTTGTTCTCCTTCGGCTAAGTATAATATGGTTTTGAGATGAAATCTGCTCTTCTTATTGTCTGGTCCTGAATTTCCAGACTCTGATGCTCCTGTGTAGCTTCACTTAGGTGGACGACTCTTATCATCACACATAAAAACAGTGTTTGAAGGGGACTTCAGGTGTATGAGAATGAGCCCATAGCAGAAGCACTGTTATGGATAACCACATCCTTGCATGCTGTTACTTCATTTCATTTTCTGTCAGAAGCATGGTCAGCCATACAATGTACCAACATAATCTAACTTATTACCACCACTGCCTATCTATTGACATATGCAGATTTAAGATTCAGTGTTGAGGACTGATAAATACCATTTCCAGGATTTTCTAAAAATAATTTCTAACAAAATTAGAATAGATTCTATTCTATGTTCAAGAATAGGTTCAAGTTGAAAATTTTTGTTCCATTAAACTCCTTGTGCGTTAAACCACCAAACTCCATGGATGAAGAAACTGGGATTGTTTAGTCTGGAGAAAAGGGCAGACCTTATCGCTCTCTACAACTACCTGAAAGGACATTGTAGTGAGACGGGGGTTGGTCTCTTCTCCCATGTAACAGGCCATAAGACAAGAAGAAATGGTCTCAAGTTGCACCAGGGGATGTTTAGATCGGGTATTAGGAAAAATTTCTTCACTGAAAGGTTTATCAAACATTGGAACAGGCTGTCCAGGGAAGTGGTTATGTCGCCATTCCTGAAGGTATTTAAAAGATGGGTAGACGTGGTGCTGAGGGACATGGTTTAGTGGTGGACTTGGCAGTGTTAGGTTGATGGTTGGACTTGATGATCTCACAGGTCTCTTCCAAACAAAACGATTCTGTGATTCTGTGACGCTCCTCACAGTTAAAGCTACTGATGGCACTGGAGCTGCTCCTTTCATTGCATGAGAGAATGAGAGGACGCACAAAGCAATGAGTCATATGTGATCACAGAGAGTTTGAATATGGGAAGGCTACCGACGGAAACTTCTGGAGTCTGATTCTTCATGACCAGGGACCTGCCTACAGTGATCCCCAAGCTAAGGTGAGCAAGATCCAAGGATGGGCGTAGTCATATCAACCTAATGCGGTTTCCGAAGCCCTGCTCTCAGTACAGATAATGCTGAAGAGCAGAGATTAATTGGTGGAGCCAAATGGGATCTTGCTCAAGAGATTTTTCAACTGGTACTACGACCAGCCAGGACCTTACCCTTATAGTCTATAGTCCTCATGAAGAAAACAACTATAGATCTTGGCTACAAGACAGAGGCCTTTTTATGCTGAGTGGTAAAGAGGTTGTTTTTTGTTTGTTTTTTTAACAGCCAGATTTAAAAATAGAAAGTTTTTTAAAAGTATCTGGGATTGCATTTCCAGAGTCATTCGCCTAATTTTAGACACCTCATGAAGATATCTAAAAATCAAGAGACTTGTGGACCTAGGCTCCATGAGCTTCTCATGTAGTCAGTTTAGAAAAAGGGAATCTAAGATCTAGAGTGCTGTCTGAAGTTGTCCTTCTGTGCATCTCTGGGTTCTAGTGGACTTTACATCAGACTCCTCCTTCTGGAGTGCCTTGTATAAAGTGGAAATCCATTAATTATTTTCTATGTAGTCTTCTCATTGCTTTAAAGGAGCAATAATCCAGGATATTAGAAATCAGCGTCCAGTTTTCTGTTATGTTAGCTCACATGCTTCCTATGCATAGGTCAGAATGTCCTTTTTACTGTATCACATTATATTCCAATATCATTTCTGTCTCCAAATAAATTAGACTTTGCTAGAAAAATCACTGAATATCTCTTTCTGTTCCCACTGCACGGTATTGTAACTGAAAAGTCTTTCCTATTCTTATCAATAGCTTCCTCCTGAGTGCCTTTGTTCCAGGGTTATAAGGTTTAATGAAAGTTAATGTTTCAGGCACCCATTTAAATCTTATTTGAACACTAAAGATTTTGGAGGCAGCCTTTCTGAAAGAACACACTTTGTGCTGTAGTGACTAAAACAATCTTTTTAATGAAACAGAATTTCCTTTTCAGATTATAAAACACCTGCTGCAGCATAGGGAAGATTACATCGGGTCTGAGTAGTTTAGCAGTAGTGTACTATAGTATGGGCTTGATAGAATGACAAGACCGGGGAGTAATCCAATTTGGAATTAACTCAAGTCTGCAATATTCAGTTCCAGATAGTCTAGTGGAAAAAAAAAAATCGAAACAAACAAAACCAAACAAAACAAAACAAACACCAAACAAAAAAACAGCCTCAAAACAAAAAGCAAAACCAAACAGTAATATTCTGGCTTCCTTACACCATATAAAAAATGTCCTCAGAGTGGCTAATTGACATGGAAATCTTCTCTTCAGCCTTGCCCTAGTCAGTTTCCCTTAGCTTTTGCTGTACTGTGGCATAAAGCACATTAAATCCCCCACTTTAAGGGGACTCATTTAAATTTTTAAATGTGATCATGCAGCACAGCCAAGTTCCTTACAGACTTTAGGACTCACTTTTTTGTATAGAGAGATAAGCAGTTTTCAGAAAGCCTCTTTTTTTATCATACCTACTGTAGCCTGGTAGGGAGGAACAGGAAGAGGCAGGAAGTAAGTGGACTGGGGATCCCTTATTCATCTTTTAGTAGACATTAACCCTGAATGCCATGACAGGGAAGGCCTTATTACTTAAAATCAGTTGGGTATCTATGGAGTTATTTGCACTGGAGGACAAAAATCTGATTTCTGACAACATCATGAGAAAAGCTATCTACTGCGGTTCTAGTACCTGTTGAGCTCTTTTTCTCATCAAGGAGATACATTCTTCAGTTAAGGATGGTAGAAAAGGATGTCAAGATAATAAAGACTGCCAAGATAGATACTGAGATGTGATTATCATTGTTAAAGTGCAGAGATATTACACAATGGAACAGCACAAACGAAGAAGGAGTAACCATCTATTGATATTGTTTCTGATAGAAAATGGAGAAAAAGGAGTAGATACGAATGGTTGGAAAAAACAGGGAGAGAGATGAAGACAAACAGAACAGTTCTATGACTTGGGATCTATTGATTCCCACCTTAATGAAAAAAACCTTGAGTGCAGCTGTGATATGGAGAGTGGTGACGGATGGCTGGAGTATTACAAGGAATAGCTTTTTGGGTGAATGTAGTTATTGTTTCAAACTGAAAGAGAAACTTATAACTGTAACATTTAATTGTTAGCATGCTCTTGTGCCAGTTATCACTCTCCTGGGTATTTTCAGGGAGATTCATGTGTAAGAGTGTTTTTCAGCACAGACAAGATTGCACCAAGTTTGGCTCCCTTCACTTTATGCTATTCTTCCAAACATCTTCGCAAGATTTGCATCACCCCCAGCATATGCAAAACATGCCCCCAGTTTCCAGTCCCTGAAGCTACAAAACTTTCCACACATTATTTCAGACTCTTTAAACTGAAAAATCATTCAACAAATATTAATTACATCTTAGGATGATGGGAATGTGATATGAGTTCTAGAGGAGATTCACAGTGAAGATTTATGGATAAAACTGATTAGTTCCCCTTTACTTAAACTGGAGATGGATTTTTGTTCTGTCTGACTTTTCATAAATAGTATAGCCTTATATCATGGTTTAGATGATGACTGGTACTGTCATTACATTGTTTAAATGTAGCTGATAGCCTGCATTATACTTAGCAAATTTAATATTGTAAATGTTTCTCTGGGAAAGGACATTTTGGAGAACTGTATTTTAAAGAGGTTTTCTGTGATGTGCAGAGGTTCATGCTATTCAGGGCTGTTCTCTTAAAATTCAGATCTTAAAAAAAAAAACCCAAAAACAGTTCTCTATCTCAATTTTTTTTTTCAGAGAGGTTTATAAACCACAGCAATTTGAAATTAGGTATTCATTTATGGTGTTGATAGAAATACAAAGGTCAGAATTCAGTGTAAAAAACAAGCAAAAAAACCTCAAAAAGGATCATTCAGATAAAAATCTGTGTTGCAGTTACCTGAATGATGTTAGGTTCAAGCATGACAGAGTGATTTCATTCCCTCAACACCTGATATGGTGAAAAGCCAGCTCTATAAATAACTGTAGCATGAAGGTCAACATTTATATCCAATGTTCGTTCACATTTACGTCTAAGAAATAAAGAATTTCTTGAAAGAGCAGTTGTATATAAATTCCTTATGTCTGACATATTGCTATTATTCCCTCCCCACAAAACAAAAGTATAAAACTGTATGACTCCTGCTCTTGGTAAAAGTCAGCAAGAAAGCCAAACGTTAGGGGCCTAATGAAGACACCACCTTTGCCATCATAATTGACTGATATTTTTTTTTTAATGTGACATCTTGCAAAATCCATTGCCAAAGTGCATCTGTCCAATAAACCTAGGTATTATTAGACCAGGTTTTATAGAATGGAAAGTCCTAAATACTTTTTTTTTTTTTTCCTTCTCTCTACCCAGTTCTTTCAAGGCTTCACCATGCAGAACAGAATTGTATCAAGATGGCTTTTTTTGAGTTGACAAGTTTGGGTTTTTGTTCCTTCCTTCCCTTCTCCCAGCCCTCGTCTTTCTCTGTTATTAGAAACAAATGAATCCAGGGACCTAAAAATCAATGCCAACTATGTTACCAAAAATAATATATCTCCATGAAATGCTCTGGAATCAGCAAAGCAGCTCATCTCAGTTCAAGAAGTTTCATCAAAATACTCTATTCACTTCAAAACAGTGTTTTGAATTGAATGCTAAACATACAAGTTTTACCAATGTCTTGCATGAAAACAGAATGGGGTAAAGGATGTCACATAGTGTTTCTCCCCCCTTTTCCCCCATGGTAACTGAAAGATCTTCATAGTTTAGGGAGAAACAACAGTTTTAGTAGTCCAAGTACTTTTTACCATCTTACTCATGATGTCATGCCAGATGACTTGTGTCTCTCTCCTCTTCCCCAGTAATTGCAAAAAGCCTCTACACACAAAATCCTTTTAGTTTCTCGCTATCCTGAAAATAACAAGATTGGTGGACAATTGACCCCTCATAGATGAACCCAGACAGAAGGTTAAACACTAATTTCCTGCTCTCTGGCAAATACTGTTTATCAAATCTGGGACCTACAACTGGCATTTCAGCTGCCAACCCGATAGTTCTTTTCAAGATTGTCTTTGTGAAGTATAATGGAAAAATCCTTTTGGATGGTGCAAGGTGGATCCAGTGTGATTTACTCTCATTGCCTCAAGCTAATTGACTTGGTGCAGAAAATAAAATCCATTTTTCTGTCATTCTGCCTTCTCTCTGGAAAAGCTAAATTAGAGTGTATTAGATAGAGGGTGTTTGACGTTCCTGACAGCACAGTTTGTATTGCATTCCAGTCAGTCTCTTAATAATGCCATCAAAAAACTCATGCCACCTAATCTCTACCCATAGGACGATCTAATAGAAATTTTTTTCTTCAGCAGCTAAATCAACATGAGACTTTCCACACATTACAACCACAATCAAACAATGGTCTAACATGCTGTGGGAGCCTTATCAAAGTTGCCTTAGCTTAAGTCCATTTTATTGATCATAACATTCAAAGGAACCCCACCTGATCAGATGGATTATGAACACTGCTTTTCACATGACAACACATAAGTCAAATGAAAAAGTAATGTCTGTTGAAAGAGATTCAGATGATGCTTCATTGTAGACTCTGTGCCATTAAATCTGTAAGCATTTCTTTAGATATGATGCATTAGTGTGTTAAAGGTCCCTGAGCAATCTCAGCTATGCTTTTTCTATCAGTTTTCTATAGTTTTTTTTTAACTTGAAACTGGTGTTGGTTTGAGTAGTAAGTAAGAAGCACGCAAAAAGAAAGCTATAAAAATGACAGATAAGTAGCAATTATTAATAACCCTGCATTTTGCACCTTGTTTCTTTTAACAGGTCTGTGAAGCAAACACACTTAGATACATAAGCAGAAATGTGGGATCAAGGTGTCTCGGTGAGATTCCTGACATTACCATTACCTGAGCAGTTAGTCTGCAACTCCATACAGTGTGGAGAGGAATCATGAGGTGTATTTCTTACTGTTATATACAAGTATCTACATTCTTTGTGTACTAATTGAGTAGTCAAGAACACTTGAAGTTCCTACTGTACCACATGCAAGTCTATGCCTCCAGGAGCCCTTTGAAGCGTATTTTCATAGAATTATAGAATGGTTAGAGTTGGAAAGGACCTTAAGGATCATCTAGTTCCAACTGCCCTTCCATGGGCAGGGACATTTTCCATTTGACCAGGTTGCTCAAAGCCCCATCCAGCCTGGTCTTGAACCCTTTCAGGGATGGGGCATCCACAACTTCTCTGGGCAATTTGTCCCAATGTCTCACCAACCTCAGAGTGAAAAAAAAAATTTCATGATACCTAATCTAAATTTACCCTCTTCTAGTTTGAAGCCTTTACCCCTCATCCTATCTCTACATTCCCTTGTAAAAAGTCCCTCTCCAGCTTTCTTGTAGGCACCCTTCATACACCAGAAGGCTGCTATAAGGTCTCCCTGGAGAGAGAAATTTTGCTATTTAGCATTCATGCAAGTAAAATAAAGGTGTTAAGGAAAGTCTGGGCTACTCTTCTCATTGGTATGTCAGGAGAGTGGTCTTTGCTCAGGAGAGTAATGGGCAGAGGCCAGCAATGAGAATAGAGACAGTGGTACCTCTCCAGGTTATTCTAAAAAAGCAGTGTTGATCCAAATAAGATGCCATCTACAACACAGAGTTTGAAATGCACTTCTACAAAGTCTGTCCTTTCTCTGAGCTGTGTTATTTTGCTGGTCTTTTCTGGACGGCAGGACTCAAGATTTTCCTTCATTTTACATTTCACTAGACTTTTTAAGCTTGGAAAATACCACTTTTCCTGCCATTTTTGAGAAAATGGAAGGTCCTCTTCTACGTGGCTGTGGAATGAAGAATTTATTTCCTGTTTTAATCCACCCTAACTATTGTGTAGTACAGACAGAAAATGTCCTTTTCGAAAGGACAAAAAGAGACACCTTCCTGGAACTGGGACTGCTTTTTCTTTTTTTTTGCCTTGAATATGGACACAAATATTTTGCAACAAACATTCTGCTCCTCCTCATTTAAGTGAGATGTGGGACTGGAAATAGGTCCCAGGAGAAGTGATGGGAAAATGAGGGAGGAAAGATGGGAAGCTGAGTCCAATCTTGAAAGCATATTCTTAACCTCCCTGAGATTGCCTGATCAAACCTGCTACACAACCTTGGCTTCTTCTGTATGGCTACAGACATTGTACACTGAAAGGATGTGCAGGAGCTGAGAATAAAAAACCCATGCTGCTTTAGAGCGACTGCCAAGGAATACGGATAAAGGGAAGGAGAAGGCAAGCTCATTCCACGAAGGGTGAGAGAGCCTTTTCTCAGATGACATACTTCTATGATACAATTATATTTTGCTTTTTTTTCTGACGAACTGCAGTGCAGTCCTGGGCTCTGGTGTGTCAGGGGTGTGATGGTCTCAGTATCACATGAGACTCCCAGTGAGTGGTCTGTGGTATAACAAATTAGCATGGCTTCTACCAAAGTGACACAGTGATTGACTGGTGATGGATAAGTTGGTGACAGCTCTTACGACAAAGTACATTGATGTAGTCTGTGAAATACATAGGATGGCTGAAGCTGCTGTTCCACTGCCTGAACAGCTGAGCTCATTATTTTCCTACCTTAAAGAAAAGCGAATGCAGTCCACATTTCCATTCCTGTTAGGCTATTGATAGTTCTTGGCACTGGGTGTGCCAAGGAGGGTATCCCTCCATTTCAAGCAGAATATGGCTGGATTATTAAAGCAAATGTGAGAACTTTACTTTGGAAAAGTCAGAGTCTAGTTAATGGATGTTGAAGACAGATGTGGCTATAATTAAGATTAGGAGAGACACCAGGTCTCTGCAAGTTATGATGAAGGTGGGTCTTCCAAGTGTGAGGCAGAAAAGCATCAGACCAGCTGCCCTACTGCAAAGGGAAGCAGGGGGACCTTGTGAGAGCTAGGGTTTGAATGAATCCTCAACTGTCTCTGCTGTGCTGTGTTACATTCAGCCAGGCATTTGTCTGTCTCTTCCTACTACTCTGTGCAGTAATGGAAGGGTGTTTGCAGAAAGGTAAGAAGGAGAAAAAAAGGGTGAGAGGAGCTGCCAGGATTTCCTGAAGAGTCATGGGCTGCCACGTGCCCAGGAGAAAAAAGTCTGTCGTGATTTTAAAGTTTTGTGTAAACTCCCCTACATTATTTCCTTTTGTCTTTGTCCATCATCTGGCAGTGGTGGGAATCACTGCCACCCTCCCCTGTCTTTGGTATCTGTCTGCACTACCTCAGCAAGTGCTGCTGCTGGAGAGTGGAGCCACCAGCTGATGCCGTGTTCCTCCTGGTCTGATGGAAGGTTAAATCATCCCTACCTCCCCTTCCAAAAATTTTGCTATAGGGTGTAAAGAAAAAATCTTGTACGACCTTGTGCCCATCCTCTGACAGCCCCCCAGGGTACCAGACAGACAAGAGGAAAAAATGTTTCGCTGCTAAGGTTATTGAATGTAGCTATTTCCAAATATAGCATCTATAGCACAACATGGTTTTTGGATCATTAAGGTTTTGTGGGGAGTGCTTCAGTAAGAGACATGTTGTCCATCCATGCCTGTTACAGAGGCATTCTTTAGAGGGGAGTGTAGTAATAGCTAAGGCATTGCACATGGGTACATCCTGGATAAGACCACTGTTATGTTTTGGGTGAGGCTGAGTATGGGTGTTCACCTCAGTTTTCCCATCTGTTAATTTAATACCTATCTGCTTCCTAAAAAATATATAGTGTAACATAAAAGAAGTATCTTGACTACATTTTTCTTATCTTCAGGGAGGCTTTATACACTTGCTCTTCTGTGAAGTACAGAAAATTGTGACTGGTCTGTTTAGCATTGGCAAAAGAGTAAACATTATTTCTTCCCCTTCACTGTACACTTAAAATCAATAACTTAAAAAAAAAAAAAAAAAAGAGAGAAGAAAAAAAAAAGAGATTTGTTTTGGTTACCTTACAACATTCTTTTTAAAAGCAGAATTTAGCCTTATGGCACACTGATGTGTAGTCACCAGAAACCTATCAAATAACATCTCTTGTCACACATAATGTTTATTGTGAAATCCATCACCTTTTCCTCTTCAACAGTCATTAGGAAGGTGTTTTTCTGGCACCACTGGCAGGGGTGACGGATCTTTTGTGGAAGCCAGGTGCTGACAGCCCTCTCACAGAGCATCAGTGGTGCAGCTGCACCTCAAGATGTGGCAGCAGGCAGTAATAGCTTTACTGTTAACAGAAGGAGGTGGCCTCAGTCCCTGTCTCATAAATCTGCAGCTAGAACTCATTTTACATCCACAGCATGTTTGTAAGGTCTAGATCAAGACAGTATTTCCCAGTTCCCAGAGCCCAGTAGCGTGGGCTGTACCCAGTGCCAGTGATTTAAACTCTAGCGTGGGACCCTTTGCCAGCAGTTTCTGATGTGTTTAATGTGGCCAGGCTGAACAGAGGCAGGAGAGGGGTTTGTATAAGCTCCCACCCATTTTTATCCTGCAGTTGTTCGCCCAAGACAAATGGTATTGTGTCTGCTCCCTGCTGGAAAATAAGGCCTTGGGAGGAATTAATAATGCAGGTAAATGTTTAGCTTGTGCTGATTTCTCCTGCATTCTTGTCTTTACTGGTAACCTGATTGATAACCATCTAAACCTAGTGCATCCACTAAACCTTAAAATGAGCAGAAACAAAGCTCCATGCAATTTGCTTATTCCAGTTATCTCTGTGGAGAATGGGAGAAGGGTATTGCACATATTTACTCAAAATGAGCTCAGCCTTGACCGAATATTAAAGAAGGAAGGGGTACAGTACAGACATCATGTATAAGCAATGCTTTGCTTGACAGCTATTTACACATGCAGAGAATATAAAAATAACTTCAAACAGTCTCTTTCCTAAATGATAAAGGGATAATTGCATTCTACTTTATTTTGTGAGTAAAACCTTTTTACTGATAATAGCTTCTGCCATAGTATCAAACACCTGCATTCAATTTGCATAGATGTAGACAGAGCATGTAGATGGGGTACAGGAGGGTAAAACACAGGTTATTGAGCGCTTCTTAATGTCAAAGAACATAATGTTTGATCAATGTTGAGGAACTGACTTCAGAGTTTCAGTTTCTCTTTTCTTTTTCCACATTCTTATTTTCTCCTCTATGCTCAAACAATCCACAATATAAAGAATAGAAATCCTCTCTCTTCCCCCGTCCACCCTCCTCCCCCCAAATCTTCTGTCCTCTCTGTTAAATTCTGCTGTTGTTTTGGATGGGGAGGAGGGGAAAGACTTATCCAGCTAGTTACACACGCTGCCATCATCAGTGAATTTGCAATATGGTCTTTTGGCTGGACAGATATTTCCAACCTTTCATTGTCTTTTCATAGTCTGTAGATGTCTTGGGGCAAAGTCCTTTGAGCCATGGTGTCAAATAATACATACTTCTTTCTTGGCATTGAATTTACTTGGAAAGGGAGAACATCATTTTTTGATATGTAGTTATACAGACAACAGCTATGTTTGTTTGTGCTAGGAGAAGAAGATGCCTGTTTACTGCTACACCTATGAGCCTACTCTTGCCTATTTGTGGACCATTGGGAGTAATAAAAATAGGGCAATGAAGTCCATTTGTGAAAGGCTGGCATTGGATGGCAGGGGAAAGCTTGGTGTGGAGAGTACAGATACAATAAAGAGGATTTTGAATTTCTTCCAAGATCTTTCAGAATAAATAAAAGAATCCCAATGAGATGATCTGTCTAGAATTTAAGAAAAGCAGCAGAAAAAGGCACTATTAAAAGGAAAGAATCAGCTCAGGTCTGAAAGCAAGTGGATGATGATGAAGGAGAAAACAATGTCTACCAAGTACCATACCTGTCCTTTCTGTCAGAGCGCTCCTCCAAATTCTCCCCCCGTGCTGAGCCCTGTGCCAGGGGATGGCTCTCTGCCATGGAAGTCAGCAGGACCTGCTGCAGGAGGAGGGCTGTCCTGGGCACAGCCCTGACAGCAAATCTGGCATAAGAAACAGAGGAGACTTCAAGCAAAATCCAGCCATTCGCAAGCAAAGACCCTGGCTGATAGCAAGTTGCTCACTGTGAGCAATACCCTTCCCTGCGAGTGCCAATTTACTCCATAGCTTGGAACAGCATAACACGCTATATCAATAGTATGATTTGCGATATACAATGGATACTATAACGATACATAATTTATAGCATATTCTGTAAATACACATACATGTATATGTATGTCATAATATGAATACTATGTTTACTATGCATACATGAGTACTGTGTATACAGTATTCCATGAATTATCATGCTACCACTGGGCCTTCATTATGGGTAGAAAATAATTTATTACTTAATAGATATAGATGATACCTCATTTATAAAAAAAAAACAAAACAAAAAAAAACAAAAAAACCAACCAAAGCAAACAACTAATTAAATGCCAATACTTCCGTGCTATTTTACTATTTTTGGGGTGGGTTTTTTTGTTGTTTTTTTTAATTCATTTGCAGGTACTGACAGAAGGGCATGTAATGTGTAATGTTGCCCTGAATGTAATGGGACCTCTTCCAGAAAAAAACAGATGTGTTTCACAGAGTGTGCAGCCTGGCTGTGTTAACCTCTGCTCTTCTGCTGCTTGTTCTTTTGACAGGTTTCCATCCCTATGTGCAGATGTCAAACCTGGTTCTGTTCTCAGATTACCACCCACACACGATATGCAATGGCTGTGGCTCATATCGTGTTCTCTCTTTAACCCCTCTTTGCATTTGCATTGAAGCCACACAAGTGGTCCAAAGCTCCGATATTTTTGTAGCATGATGCATGAGATGGGTGTTACAAATGTGCACCTTATTTCAATACTTTTAGTTATGCACAAAAGCATTAGTGGCTTGTTGATACAGTTTCTTAGAGGAAAAAGCTAGAAAGCAGCAAAAGCATTTGTTCGCTGCCTCCATCTTTCTAACCAGAAACACATCTGAGGAGGAAGTGCATCCCTGGGATTAAATCCAATGCACTTGAAAAAGAATTTTAAAAGCAAGGTTAGAATAGGATAGGATAGAACAGAAGGTTGTGCATGTTCCAACTATACCTATTGTAGGATAGATTAAACAAACTAGTAAATTAAAAAAAAGTACATTAAGAAAATACGCAGCTGCTGCATCATTAATTTAAAAAAAAAAATAATGAAATAAATCCCCACAATTGAGAACCAGTGTGTTGGACCCTGACAGCTTGGTATAGAGGTAAAGCAGATAATGTGATTAATACCTAAAAGCTACTCTAGTGATCTTCACCATTGATCTGACCTGAATTGATCCTGTTACTGAAATTTTCAGTGGAATCAATATCTACATCAATAAAAGCTACAAAATTGCTGCTTATTTGTTCCAATATGGGAGGTGAGGGGTGGAGGAACTCAAGCAGACATTTTATCATCTTCTCAGCCATGCCACAAAATGCTGTGTGTCACACTACTTATACATTCAATAGCAGTTAGTAAAAATATTTGCCACCGATCCTGGCAGTGCACAAATACATGTAAATGTTTTAGACAGATTAGAATTCTAAATGCTCATTATTTACCATTTTCTAATTTGAAAGCAAAATAAAAAAAAAAAAAATCTTTTTTCTGTCCTGTCTCAAGCACAAGGGATTACAATTGCATGCTCTTGTCACTTCCAGCTTTCCCATCTGTTACTGCAAAGCTATGATAAATGAAGTTTCAATGAGATCACAAAAGCAGGCTTATCGTTTTGACACAAAACAAGACTTAGATAACAAAAATCAATTACAATGCTCTCTCATTGTTGGAATGAACAATTTTCACTACTTCAGAGGCAGGTTTGAAGCAGTGGCTTAAAGGGAACAAATGATGTGTCAGAAATTAGAAAAATAACAATAAAGACTGAATTCCTTAGAACCCATAAAGCAACAACTGTTTGAAGGCAAAATGCTTCTGTAATTTCTTGGGATACACAAATTAGATGAGCATTTAAGAATTTTGATGTTTGATATTGAAATATCGCATCAGGTGCTGTCATTCACCTCAGATGTTGCATTTCTGACTCAATACAACAGATACATTCAGTTTGTTAAATAAACTGTGAATATGTATGTAATAATCAATGTTTTCAGTGATGGCAAGAATTGAGAAGATAATAAGGATATGAAATATCTAAACCATTCATTGAAGGATGACATTTCTGCTTAGTGCCATACAATGCTTGGTTTCACAGAGGAAAGACAAAAAGCTAACCAGGAGCCCCTATGTTTTCAGGCCAGACTTGACCAACTGGCTGGGTCAATGCAACATCCTTCCAAAGATGCCCATGAGTTTTACTACATCAGCTTCGTAATTTGTATTTATACTAAGGCATATCTTTTGGAAAGATAAACTCTGGTGCAAAAGCTTCTCATGATGGGAGTGTACCACATTACCAAGAATACAGATGACTTTTTCACTCAGGGGTGAGGATAAAGTTAAAAGAAGAGAAAATGGCCAGTAAGCATCATTTTAACTGCTACCTAGACTCTACAAATGAAGTTGATGTATTTCTAACAGTAAGATAAATGAGATCCTGCTTCAGACTTAGAATTTTTTACTTTAAAACTAGATTTTTTTTTAAATTTAGATTTAATTATTTTTGAAAAAAAAATATTATTAATTCAGTCCTTCATTTTTTTGGGGAGTCCTAGCTTTCCTCCTTCCCAAGGCACGTTGTACCAATGATTCATTACTCCTTTTTCAAAATGTGTGACTTCTTTCTAGTCACTATCCAGCTTCATCTGTTAGATTAGACAGCTCCACCAAGAGAAGCATTCCCCTTGTGTGGATATTTGCAGAATATCATCAGATCTGTTCTTTTAACTTTAACATTACTGAAACTCATTGCCTTTCCCTTTCCATAAGGCTTTCCAGATGTGAGTACCTTGTCGTGTAGTCTGTTCCAGTGATGAATCTCTTATAGAAACAGAGATGTGCAGAAGCAATCCTCTTGGCCATGACCAGTGACTGCATCAGTGCAGCAGAATTGTGTCTGTTCCACTACATTTAAACCTACACAGGACTAGTAAAGTTTAACAAGCATTTGTTCTTATGATGTGAGTACTGAAATAGTGGGCCGTGTACTGGAACAGTAGTTGTTTGAGCCAGGGGAACTGTAAGCCTGAAGACCACACATGTTAAATGTTGGGTTCAGAGAACTCTTTAAAAGTGACAGTTTTTATACTTTTTCAAAATTTTCAAGTTGATTGAGCTGTTCATTTATTGTATTGTAATTCCTAGAAACAAACAGATCTCACTTCCATTTTGCTAAGTCCTGTACAAATATTGTAGCTACAGTGTAACTGAACTGAGAGGTTTGTGGTGGAGTCTACAGGCTACTTTTCTTAAACGATGAATGATATTCCATTGTAGAAACCCAACATGGATTTCTTGTTTCTTAAGTTCTGAGCAAACTAATCTTCATAATCAGTGGATTAATATGAGAAGTATAGAATCATTAAGAATAACTTGAGCATGGAGTTAGCACTACTTTCCATTCCCTAACAATATCTTTCATTTATTTTCCCTATTCCTGATGTCTTCTCTTCTGAGCTGTGGTTCTGTTTCCAGTTTCCTGTATCCTTTGCAGCATCTGACCTGCCTGAGTCCCAGTTCCCTGCCATCTCCCCAAGCCTCAGCTCAGCTGCTGATAACACAACACTGCAGGGTAGCTGTGGCTTACACTCCAGAGGACATTGCTAAAGAGTTGAAAGAACCTTGAGAAATTTCACAGGGCAGAGCCACGTAAAATGAGCAAGGCAAAACTGGAAGGAGAAGTAATATTGCTGAGACAGAGATAGGTAGCACCTCCAGGATTTAAGGAAAAAAAAAAAAAAAATCACACCAAGAGAAGGCATTAAATTCTACAGGGAAAAAAAAAATAAAAAAAGCCAGGAGCTGCAACATGGCAACTCTGCACTGGCAGGATGTGATCAGAAAGCGATGGAGGCCAGGCATCCCTTCTGTATTCTCTACAGTCCCACTGACATATAACTCACAGACTATCTACAGAACAAGAGGTGATAGCATTTCAGTTCTGCTTTCACTTTTTGAACGTTTGAAATTAAGCATGTTCATGAATTGGCCTCCGAGGATAAGGAGAAAATTGTGGGGTTGTTTGCAGTTGTAACCTAGTAATAGTAATTTGTTAATGATTCTGCAATAGAACAACTTACGGTTTGTCAGTATTTAAAATGCATAAAAAACAATCAAATGATTAAAATAAGTCTGGTGAACTTCTAGAAGCTGTCAGAAGATTACCAACATGAAGATGTTCTCTTCGGTTGACTTTCTTCACTAACTTGGCTATAGCTAATGAGCTGAAGATAAGGTGAAGCTAATTTTGGAAGCAGAGGTTCTTCTAGAGACTGCTATGAAAATAATTTACCCAGGAGCTGTTTTAGTGCTGTTCTTTCACAGAGTCCTGACCCAAAGCTCTTTCAGGGCTTTTCACATCCAGTAAGTTTTAGACTGGGCATTCACAGCTTCTACTGACAGTTAGCTTTACAGCATATGTGCTAAATGCAAAGCAACATGTGTAAATGAGCAGTGAAAGGCAAGAGAGCTGAGGGGCAAGGTGAAAATGGTAATGGGGAAGAGGAGGTGAAATTAAGAAAATGGAGTGAGCAGAAAGAGGAGGAAGGAAGGATTAAGGAGTAGCAGTCAACAAGAGAATCTGAGCCAAATATATTACTTTTAGTTTCTATATAACATATATTTTGTATATTTCAGTATTGCTGAATACATTTCTCTTTTGCAAGGAGCATCAGATGAAATACTGCATCTGTCCCTAAAATTGTTTCAGGAAAATAGCCCTGGATCTAGTCCTAAAGCAGCAAGATCTGTATTGTACCAAGCTCAGAGGGAACAAGATGAATACAGTCTGTCCCAGAAAAGTAAATGTATTAGTACAGTTCAAATTTTACAACCATTTTCTTTTTCTGTGCTCTTCTTCACTGCCACTCCAGAGCTACATGTTCATTCAGTTATACCTTTATAGTTTATTTTCCCTTTGGTTACATCAAAGTAAATAATTTCTACTAGCAGTTCAAGAAGCACCTCTATCCTCGTATAATTGCATCCAAAGGAAATTATAACATAGCACAGCTACTCGGTACAATATTCCATCCACCTTTTAAATAGCTACGTTACGTAAACCTCTCTAGTGCGGATAGGAATAAAGTAGATAATGAAAGAATACCTAGTCAAGTAGGGTTTCACTTGCAGTTAGCTTTCAAGGGGAAGTTACATTTTTTAATGATTAATAAAAGTCTTAAACTTCAAGTATTGTATTAACATAAAAATAGTACAGCAGTTTTGTATAAACTCTCTTAAAAGTACATTCCAGAGGCATATTTAGGTCATGTTACATATGCAAACTGTATGTTTAGTAATAATCATAACTACTTAAATATAGAGCATCACATTTAAAGACATCTTTCTCTGTTTAAATTATCCTCTCATTCCTTCTCTTCCTGTATTCTACTCAATACAAAAAGCTGAAAAAGACCTACACAGCTGTTTTTCATCTGTTTAGTGCCACTCTGAATAACATTAGTTGAAATCCCAGTATAAGGAACCAAACAGGTACTCTCTCAACTGATTAAATTTTCAAACCTTCAAAATCTGCATTATAAGAATTACATAAAGTAACCCCCAGCCCCATTAGTTTGTAATCTAAATAGACATGGAAAAGTATGCCTGCACAGTGGATAACATGAGGTTCAACAAGCACTTTTACAGAAGGTTATTGAAAGGAAACAAGCTTGCTTTTCAAAATTTTCACTAAAAAAAACATCCAGAGGGTAAGCAGGTGCCTTAATACTTTCAACTCTTGTGTGGGCATTGAAATAGCAGGTGGAAACAAAAGACCCAGAAATAAAATCTTGTACACCTGACAATAGAAACAGCCCATGGCTGAGAGAGCTAGCAAGCCATACATGTGCTTTATACTGCTAGTGAACACTGTGCTTACAATATTTTAGTTTGCCTCTGCCACAAAATTACATTTTCATTGCATGTTTCTTGGATAATTGTTTTGTGTAGCACAAAATTCCTTTGACGTGTCACAGGATATTGTGAGCTGTAGCTATTAGAGGCTGTTCTCAAGAGACAGCTCCTTCAGAATCATTATATTTATATTTTAGACACTTCTTAGAGAAATGAAGTGTCATAATAATTAATAATCACTCAGTAATTACCATAACAGGCATAAAACATGGGATGGATGACAATATACAGAGAACTGTGAGGTACTATAGCATATGTAGTTGTTTAGAAACAATGAGTTGCTGGAATAGTATATCCCTCTGGTACTTCTTTCTTTAAATAGACAAAATTCTCAGACAAGGAAGACTTAAATGTTATAGAAATTGAATTACAGATGAACAGCTTTGTCCAAAGAGGAGGATGGGAACAAGATGTGCAATGTAGAAATATTAAAAATTGAGTTACAGTGGAAATTTAGACTACCCAGAGAACATGAATTTTAGTTCCTTAATTAAGTGTTGGGGCCTAAGCACAACCAATCAACTGCTGCCAAATTCTTAGTCAAGCATACTAGGTCAGGGTCTCTGGTGGCTGCTCTTCACACAACTTTCAAGCCATGAGTGGCTTACAACTCAGCTTTGCCAATGGCTTAACCAGTTTTCAGTTTATTGTTTAAAATGGACTGATAATTTCAACTGGTTTCATCAAAAACTTTTCCCAGTCTTTGCTTTCCCTAGTGACAATTCAGAGCAAGCTATCGTGGAGGGAAGAGTAGTGGGAGAAGTTAAAGGCATTAAGAAACTCTAAACCCCAGAGAGCAGCTCTGAGGGATAGTTCCTGTAAAGTAGAAAAACAAGTTAATTTTACATCAGTATTAAAAGGTAGCAGCTTACATATCGTAATCACCCAAAGAAAAAGACTGTAATTGTATGCCTATGTAATACTGACACAAAACAGAATATGCAAAATAGATAATTAGAATAGTGAGTGAATTTTCTAAAATTTAGTACCAAGATTTTAACAATAGTTTTCAGAGTTCTCTGCGGATAACATACTATGAAATGTTAGCATTAAATAAAATATCCTCAAAGACTTAACATTTTAATTGGTAAACCAGAAGAAAATCCATGGTGTGAGTAGTTAAAAATAACTTTTCATTCAAGTGCACCAGTCACAGACTAAAATTTTCGTATAACAGCCATTGGTTGGATAAGAAAATTGCTTTAATGCTGGTGCCATGGCAACAGATCTGTGAATACTGCAATATAACTTTATTTATGAGTTCTTTCTCCATACATTCGTCTGCAGTACGCACTGAATACTGACATGTGTTTTCCAGAGTCATCAACACTTAAGGTCAATGGGTCAAATTTCAGAGCTTAATCTAATTGAAAAGATAGGCCATTAAGCTGGTATAAACAAATCCTCTTCACGCTTTTTATGCACTTGTCACACCCATTCAGACACACATCTATTTCTCAATACATAATCTATCCAGAACTTCTTCATTTCCCACATTAAAGCAGGCACTAAAACTAACACAACATACCTTAGTGGGGCAGGAAAGTAATAAACAGGAGAATGTAAAGAACCTAAAATAAATGTTGATCCTCAATATACCAGACCACACACTGTACGTGCAGTTTATGTTTAGCCCCTTGGTTTAACAACTGAAACTATAGTCTGCTAGTTTTGTTTCCCCATAAATAGGCAGAGCTAAAGTAGTACAGAAACCTTGGCTTTCACACGTAGCTCCGCGGTGGATGCAGTGGAAAGGATGGGTTGCGGAGTCTTTACTCACTTGGCTCTGAGGGAAGGATTCTTGTAGTGTTAGAAGACAATCATGAGTCTATGGAAATCTACTGGCAAATAAATATACAGCATTGTTCATATTCTAATTATTAGATAGATATTATATCCAAAGAAATATAGAAAAAAAAACCCACAACATTAAAACCAAGGTGATTGTCTTTTTGTAGTCTCATTAGCAAGACTCTACCTAATTTTGTCACTATCCATTTGTGTGAGGATGAAAGATTAAAAATAGTATTAGGCTGAGATAGATTATGTGGATCAGAAAGTGGAAGAATACTGTCATGTCAAAGTATGTCGATATTGCAGTCACGGGAAAAGCTTACCAAAGCTGGCTATCCATAACTCAAGAATTTCACAGAACTACCTGCAATGCAGTTTTATCCAAGCAAGTTTTGAATTAGCTCGTTCTTCTGCTAAGAGATGGTACTGCAACAGTGTGGAGCTCAGCATATTTCAGGTTACAATCCATGTTTGAAAAGTTTGACACCTACTTATGTGGCAGGCTTCTAAGCAGACCCAGAGAACTGCAGCTTGACCAGGACCCAGATCATGTCAGGTTTATTTGTGCTGCACTGCAGACACAATAGAGATTGCAACTGAGAGACTGTGAACCTTCGGTAAAATTAACTTGAAGACACTTATGTAAGTTTAATTAAGGTGTCTCAAACTCCTTGAAGTGAGTGTAGAAGCTTGGTTGCAGAATGAAGCAGACAAGTCTAGCCTTTTCTCCACCACGTCTGAAGACAAGAACAGGGTGGAGGAGGTGGTACAAATATCCTCAAAAAGAATTCCTGTCAGTGGATTTTGTGGTAGGTGTAGGAAGTTCCTCCTTTCAGCGGACAGCATGTTGCAAGTTTAGGAAGAACTACACCATGCTTCTGTGAAATGTCATACTATGTTTAACCATCTTTGCTGGTGAGAACCTGGGACAAGATGCAGCAAGAGCTGAGGATATCTTTATTGCACACACCGGAGTGTGGTGCAGATGCCTTTAAGAGAGTAAAGAGGTAAATCGTAATTCTTTGTAGTTCAACACAGTGAGGATCCTGAATGGTACAGACAGGTTCCTGTCTCCCTGACCACAACCAGAGGGCCAGACATTTTTCAAAAGCAAGGAAGTCAGTCCTCATGGTGGTGCTTTCGAGCTAATGGCTGTCAGACTTTTCAAACTATGTGTGTTTGTGTGTAAATATTCTCAGATGTCTTGTGACTTCTGGATGATCCACCTCAAAAGAATGCGAAGCTCTTGTTCACTTTTCATCTCTAGAGAGTCTTCCTGTCTTCTCCTAAGGTTAAACACATAACAGCCAAGTTGTATAATATGCCCACAATAGTAATTCTTGACACATTTTGAGTAAGTCTGGATACAGGATATGTCAAACCATATGGAAAGAAGAGATTTCTGAATTTTTAAATTTTTTTTACAAAACTAAATTTTTTTCACTGAATTTTGTTTTAATTAACTCAGTTTTGATAGTTTCTAAGCACTTCAATATTTTATTTATAAGCTATTTCTGAACTCTGCTATAACTTCTTCTCTTCAAAGGTATGAAAAAACTTCTTCAACATAGCCTATCAGCCAGCAGAAACGTAATGAAAAGAGGTTTATTTAGGTGAGATCTTTTTGGCTTTAAGCAGTACACCTATACAGTGTGTGTGTAATGATGTTAACTGGCTCATGTGGAGGCAATACTTTGTATTAATGCACCACCCTTCACAACATGCATCATCTGTGAAAGACACCTCTAGGTTGGTCTTCACTCCCTCAAGACCATAGTTCTTTGGAGTAGAGACATATTACAAGTTCTGCACTTCTGGGATCTGTTCAGGCACAGCAATTGCAAATCGACCTAACTTTAAACAAAAAATATTTTGACCTCGAAAACCAAGAAAGACTATCTAAACCTTCAGAACCAGCAGTTAGAAATTCTGCTTACAAGGATGTTGGCTCCCACCATAGGACCATGGGGCTGAGTTCCAGACCCATTCCTCATACATAAGTGGGAACTAAAGCCTGGTTATCACAGAATGGTTGGGGTTGGAAGGGACCTTCAGAGATCATCTAGTCTAACTCCCCTGCCAAAACAGGTTCACCTACAGCACATTGGACAGGAGCGCATCCAGGTGAGTTTTGAATAACTCCAGAGAAGGAGAGTCCACAACCTCTCTGGGCAGCCTGTACCAGTGCTCTCTCACCCTCAAAGTCAAGAAGTTTTTCCTCATGTTGAAATGGAATTTCCTGTGTTCCAGTTTGTGCCCATTGCCCCGTGTCCTGTCACTAGGCACCACTGAAGAGTCTGGCCCCACCCTCTTGACACCAGCCCTTTAGATCTTATAAACATTGATGAGAACCCTTCTCAGCCTTCTCTTCTCCAGGCTAAACTGACCCAGGTCTCTCAGCCTTTCCTCATAAGAGAAGTGCTCCATTCCCTTGATCACCTTTGTAGCCCTTCAATGGACCCTGTCCAGCAGTTCCCTGTCTTGAACCATGGAGCCCAGAACTGGACATAGTACTCCAGATGTGGCCTCACCAGGGCAGAGTAGAAGGGGAGGATGACCTCCCTCGACCTGCTGACCACACTCTTCTTGATGGTCCCCAGGATGCCATCGGCCTTCTTGGCCACCAGGGCACATTTCTGGCTCATGGTCATCCTGTTGTCCACCAGGACTCCCGGGTCCCTTTCCACAGAGCTGCTTTCCAGCAGGTCAAACCCTGACCTGTACTGGTGCATGGAGTTATTCCTCCCTAGGTGCAGGACCCCACACTTGCCCTTGTTGAACTCCATTAGGTTCTTCTCCTCCCAACTCTCCAGCCTGTCCAGGTCACGCTGTATGGCAGCACGGCCTTCTGGTGTTTCAGCCACTTCTCCCAGTTTTTGTCATCAGCAAACTTGCTGAGGGTTCACTCTGTCCCCTCATCCAGGTCATTGATGTATATGTTGGACAAGTCAGGACCCCATACTAATCCCTGAGGAACACTGCTAGCTACAGGCCTTCAACTAGACCCTGCACTGCTGGGGCAGTGGGCAGCAGAGATGGAAAGAACTGAGCTGCTCTTTTTTTTTTTTTTTTCTTTTTTCAGTTTGTGCCCATTGCCCCGTGTCCTGTCACTAGGCACCACTGAAGAGTCTGGCCCCACCCTCTTGACACCAGCCCTTTAGATCTTATAAACATTGATGAGAACCCTTCTCAGCCTTCTCTTCTCCAGGCTAAACTGACCCAGGTCTCTCAGCCTTTCCTCATAAGAGAAGTGCTCCATTCCCTTGATCACCTTTGTAGCCCTTCAATGGACCCTGTCCAGCAGTTCCCTGTCTTGAACCATGGAGCCCAGAACTGGACATAGTACTCCAGATGTGGACACACACTTTCTTTTTTTTTTTTCTACCTGAGCTCAATATGTCCTTAGTATTTAAGAAAGAGCTGAATCTTTTTAGCTTTTCTCACTTTTCTTTTCTTTCTTCCACAATCACTCTTTACAAGTTTATACAATTAAACAGATACATGGAGCTTTACCTAGGGCATCTCCTAAGCTTTCCTACTATTTAACCTATTATCTCTCACAGGTTTCCTAATAAGACGTAGCAGTGATTGTTTTTAAAAACCTGCATTACAGTATAGAGGTGTCTGTATTTGTGTATCGAAAGTGATTAATTATTATTTGTCTTGTTTTTTACCATCTAGGGTAAGGCTGAACAGTGAAAAACTGTAGCGTAGTGGGTTCACTAGTAACAGGGCTTCCTGAGTGAGAAGACACAAATCCATGTGAAGAATGGTGGCAGAACCTGATAACACACGATTAATTTACTTATTTAAATTATTGTTGTTAATTGGTTTAATTGCAGCTAATAAAAATTGTTACTGACCTTAACTGGTAAGTTTGTTTAAGTTAGTTATTATTCCTGCGACTGCATGGCCTATAAAATCAATTATGGAATTAATACTTCAGATTGCCCTCTCCAGTATTTACTGTAAATCTTAATGAAAATCAGAATTAAAAGGTATCTCATGTTCCTACTTCCTTGTGACAACAAACAGTTATATGTTTGTAACTTGTTTGTGAAAGGCCAGAAGAGATACACAAAACAGCTATATAATAAAGAAGCTGCTTTTCAAAATATTGATCGCAAGTAACAGGAAAATCTCAATATTCCAGCAACAAGGGAAATGTCTCTTTTAATTTAGTAACCTCTTTTGAAAGGTGTACATCAGAATCCTCCTCTTTCACAAGGGAAACTGTAGACATGAAACTTTGCAAAGACTAATAACTTGTTCTTCTATGGACCTCCTCAAACCTAGTCCCGAAATCTGTACTTATGCTGATTTTTTAATTTAAGTCAATGCAAGCCACCATCATGTTTAAGTGGATTTCTTCGATGTCCACAGAGTAAGTGTGTGCAGATCAATATATCCAAGAACAACAAGATCCACAAGAATGCTCATGGAATGGTGACCATTTCCTATTATGAAGCCCTCATACAATTTATGCTACTGTTTGGTGGGTAGATATTTTTAATACGTTTTATTTCAAGTAACATGGAATTAGGGCAGGAAATACGGAATCAAGTTGGATCATATTTGAACCATTGTTTCATGGTGCCTAGTCGTCGTCTTTGCCTTCTTAATCTACTATTCCCACCAGAAAACAGTCAGGAGTATCTGTCAGAGACTCAGATGAGCACCTTACATTGGTTTCCTGAAATAAACCATACCAGCAAACGATCTGAATTATCTTAGGGGAAAACATACCTCAAATATTTCAAAAGTATGAGGTAAATATGTACTACAGCACAATTAAGCCCTATGGAGCTAGAAATTGTAACACTAGAGATCACATCTTCCCTGAAGATCTTGTTTCTTCCCTGCCCAGGCACAGTCAAAACAGAGGGGAAAAGAGTAGAAGAAATAAAACTGAAACGGAGTCTAACATCTTTTTTTCCCTCATTTATATGATCTATCTCAATTGTTTTCAGTAAGCCTAAGCCAGAATGAAGATACTTTTATGAATTGGTACAGCAGAAAAACATGTCCAGGCTTTAAGGCTGCTGTTTTCCTCTAATAAAAGCCAATGTCCCATAGCATTCTCATCACTTTCTCAACACTAAATTGTCACAGTGTAGAGCAGTGTATTAAAAATAAGTCTTTCCCACTTTAAAAGCAAAGGGTCAGTTTTGAAAAGGTAAAAAAAAAAGCTGTAAAACTGCACAGCACTGGAGGTAAAGGTTTCAAAGGGCTCTCAGAAAGTTTAACTCAGTATTCATGTAGAAGTGATGGGCCAAATCTGAAGTTTTGTTTAGTTGTGAATTTAATGATACTTGAATTAAATTACTTCTGTAACTTGAAATTACTGTTATAGTTTTCAATAAAGTTAAGTTGCGCAAAATCTGAAGAGTCCCTTGTCCGGAGGGCAGACTTGAACAGTACTTTCCTCTTCTAGATTAGAATATTACATTTCCAAATTTTTCATTTTTCCTCTGCATCAGTGTGTCTGACAGCTTTGGCTTTAGACTCCTGAGACGGGGCTGACTCACGGCTATACAACTGTCAGCGCTCCTGTATTAATATCCCTTTGCTCAGAAAGCACGTTCTGTGGATGGGACACCTCCAGCGATCAGCATGCGTGCAGCCAGGACAGGATCCTTCCCTCTAGCTACACAGTTGGTCTCAAGATCCCCAGGCGCATTTAATAACGATTTGTGAAGGAAAGATATTGCTATTAAAGGTAATAACTTGAATGAGTGTATTGCCAATGTTCATCAGCCTATGAAGTCTAGTGATATTTTTTAATTAAAAGAGAGACAGAAGGCTCAACCATTTTAAATTGATTTGATCTGAATGACATAGCTGCCTTTTAAATCAAGTCACTACATTCCTAAGATTGGTATTTTTTCACTCCTATACCAAAGTGAACAAAGACAACTGGTTTTAAAATGTACTTTAAATCCCTCTAACTCTATTCCCTCTTACACAGGATTTATCTACAGTATGGATTTATCTTCAAACTTTTAAGAATTATTGATGAAATAATTTATCGATGAAATGGGAGTCCCTAGAAAGTCATTAGCTAAATACTAAAAAAAAAAAAAAAAGAAGGGCACAAAGAAGCTCTTTACTATTCTTATCTCTTCTAATATTTCCATCATTTAAAATGGTGTATAAACAGAAGCTGTCTTTGAGGAGATGGAGGAAGTTCTTATAAACAAATAACTCTTACGAGAAACCTCTGTTGAATCAAATAAATAGACTAAGATTAAAGCAAGAGGTGCTTAACATCACCTGTGAAAGTCTGTGTGCATAACCTTAGGTTACATGGATTTTACTACAAATTGCAATATATCACCAAGATGCCAAGCCTAATTTTGTGGGGTTAGCTGAAGCCCCAGAACCAGCATGAAAGCACAGTCCCTCCTCCTGCCTGTGTGCAGGAAAGCCATGAGAATCCATGTCTCAGTCCAGCAGAAACTGGGAGTCCGTGCCTTGCCCAGGGACAAGTAGCTGTGGCTCATCTCCTTGCAAGGAGGAAATAGCCCCCATCTCTCGCTCAGTTGTGCAGCACATTGCCTCCAGCATGTTACCACCTGTCATCTGAGCCACGTGGCAGCACCTTGTCCCATCTTCTCCATGGCACCCGGGGGATTCAATGGAGCAGGGAGTACTGCTTGGGAGAAGATACTGGGTTTGGTGAACTACTGTGTAAGGCAGCACCAAAGTTATATTCCTGCAGGTATCCAAAATGTGCTGGATTTCCTTAAAAAATGAGTAGTCCAGCCAGTGCAAGAAGTGCACAGTGCCATATCACTTTGAACACCATACCAGTTTGAGTCATGCCCTTGAAGACATGATACTCCTCACAGGAAAATGATGTGGTGGGGTAAACACACAATTTCTGCTAAAGAATTTTACAGCATGTTTTAGATTAACTGCTCTACACCATTAGTATTTGTCCAAGCATCTAGTTCTCATCCTTCAGCAGAAGGACAGAGAGGCACCACCTAATAGATCTGCCCAAGGTAGCACACCCAGTCAAGAAAAAGACGCAGACCTTTTGCTGTGGTCCTGGGCTGTAGACTGTAAATTAAGAATCAACAACGTACTAGACAACATGCAGTCAACAGGGACAAGGAAAATCCAGGAGCTGCAAGCACTGGCCTCTCCTGTCTTCTGCACATTTTTGAGTTTAAACTGGGAAAGTGCCATGGTTTAACCCCAGCTGGCAACTAGGACCATGCAGCCACTCACTCACTCACCCCCCAGAGGGATGGGGGAGAGAACCAGAAGAGTAAAAGTGAGAGAACTCAAGGGTTGAGATAAAGACAGTTTAATAAGTAAAGTAAAAGCCACGCACACAAGCAAAGCAAAAAACAAGGAATTCATTAACTACTTCCCATGGGCAGGCAGGTGTTCAGCCACCTCCAGGAAAGCAGGGCTCCATCACGGGTAATGGTTACTTGGGAAAACAAATGACATCACTCTGAATGTCCCCCCTTCCTATCCCTTCCCCAGCTTTGTATACTGAGCATGAAGTCACATGGTATGGAATATCCCTTTGGTCAGTTGGGGTCAGCTGTCCCGGCTGTGTCCCCTCCCAACTTCTTGTGCACCCCCAGCCTGCTTGCTGGCAGGGCGGTGTGAGGAGCAGAAAAGGCCTTGACTGCCTTGCAACAGCTGAAACCAAATCCAAAACACAGCACTGTACCAGCTGCTAGTAAGAAGGTTAACACTATCCCAGCTGAAACCATGACAGAAAGAAAAATGCATTCTCACATGTCATCCTTGCAAGACTGATAATCTTCATACTACTTTATATTCTTTCACTTTGTACAGCATCCTCTCAAGGAAAGGATGTAACCTTTAAATAATTTATTTGTGCTTATCCTGAGTGATCTTTCAATCATTCCTTTGCTTAGAAGAATTTTTTCTCAAGGAAGCAAGTACTTTAAAGAGTACAGAAATCTATATAACTTGCAAAATGTAAAATATTTGTCTCTGCTCACTGAACCATTACTGTAAGAATTATTTCTTACCACAGAGGAAGAACCTGCATGTGAACTGAAACTCCATTTGACAGTGGAGGGAAGGAAATATCTGTAAGCTGAATTGCTCTGTTTGAGACTTTAAATTATCCCCATCAGCCATAAAATAACACTAAAATTGGTGGAATGTTAGTAGAATTCACTGTTGGAGCAGCAGATTGCTTTTGTCCTAAGAAGGTATTAAGCTCCTGAGTACCTACAATATTGCCTCTTTCCTTACTGTTGTGACAGTGCAGGACAATCAAAAGACCAGCATGACAAAGGGACAGGAGAATGCATATACTCAGTTCATGATGGGCTATGATTTTAAGGTCATTCCCATGTGAAAGTTCAAAGATTTAGGAGTAAATTCAGGATATTTTTCTATGTGGCTTTCCTCCAGAGCCAAAGGTTGAAAGATCACCCATCAGTTATGTACCTAGTAAAGTTGACTATCATTTTTGTTGTTACCAAGCTTTGCTGGTAACATTGTGAATAGGCAGTCTACAAGAATACAAAGGACTAGGCAGAGTCATATACAAAGGAAAAGATGGAGTCATAATTAGGCTAAATAATTTTACATGTTAATCTTTGCTGGGTACAAGTTCCATTGCACAAGCTGTACAAACTATGAATAGCTCATGAACTGTGCAAACACCTTTTTATCAAAAGGATATTGAGAGACAAAAAGAGACAGAAAGAAAGGAATGTAAAAAAAGATATAGAAAAGAATATACTCCTTGTTGCTACTTCCCTCCGGTGTTCAAGTGATACAAAAATGAAAACTCCAAGACCACTTTTAAAGCACTCCATTATACCCCTATGGACTTCATTTGATTTGCCAGTCATATGTTTTTCTGCAGCTGTGGTTTCTACTTTTCTTGGGTGATATTAGCCAGAAATCAGTTTTGTATTTTAACTATTTAATAATCCCTGAAGCAGTGTCTTTTGCAGACGTTAAAATGTATTTGTAAACAAAGGAAGACATTTTCCCCAGTTTCCATAGATCATGGAAAACTGATCTGTAGGCGTCAGAATGTCTTTCCAAACATGTTGTATTACTCCATGCCCCCACATCATTTACGGGGATAAAAGTGGGCCTTGTCTCTGGGATATATATGCAATTTTACTAATTGACCTCAGGAAGTCAGCTGTGTTTTTAATGTTTATGACAAATAATGAGGGGATGATAATACTGAGAGTGTTAAAGATGTGTCCCTTTTTTGGGTGGTAGAGGAACAAACTTATCAATGATCTCCCAGACCGCTTATGAAAACTTTTTTGAACAGATGTAGATGGATTTCTTGGTGTTGGTTGTTTTTCTTTTTTGCTGTTTTTTGTGTCTTTTTTTTTAACAGAGATCATAAATTTGTTATAATTTTTATAGGTTTCTGAAAAATGGAGAAGCATTATATACATTTAGCAAAACATAGCTAATAGACTTGCATGTCAAAAAAAAAAAAAACCCAATCATTTTTGTTCTTATTGCAGAACAATATTTGCCCTTAATAAAGAACACATCAATAAATTTTGCCTTCCCATTCATGTAAATCTGTCTCTTTCTATAACAGCTGCTCTGACTACACAAGAGAAAACCTATCAGTATATCTCAGCAGTCTGGGATTATATGCCATTATATTTTCATGCTAGCACATCTCTTCTGCTCATTTAACTGCTTAAATCTGTGGTACATTCTTATTAATAGGAAGAGTTTGAACAATGTAGAAAATCCCATATGTAAGGTTTGACCTTTGGAACTGCAGACATGAGCCTTCAGTTCCCAAGATCATGAAACTAAAAAGAAACTTGCTGATAGAAAAAAAGTCAAGTAATGGTTTGGACGGGTTTTTTTTAGACACTTAAAAGATAGATCAGGCTCTAAAGGAAGATATTGAATTTCTGTTCGGTAACGAAGAAGCTATTCTTCGAGTTTCTGTAGATATAGTTCTCACCTAATCTGTATCCATTAGATCACCATTAGATCAACAACGTGTGTTGTGAATTTTATGGACAAGAGCAGCAATGTGCTTACATTAGTATAAGTGTAATTTCTCTTGGACTTTCCTCACTAAATCAGAAGTTATTATCAAGTGTACAGGTTAGTGTGAATAGTCAGCTGTACAGCTCCATATAGTAAAATTCTCACACTGTTAGTTTTTCATGTTATTTTATACTATGCAGGATATTTTCTTTCAAACAGCTCTTTTGAAACTTTTTCTAACTGAATACACAAAATCCTCATAGCAGTTAGCCCTTTAGCCTGCAATTGCCTAATACTTTAAAAGATATTAATAGACAAGCAATCATTCTAATTTTCAGAATAAGTTTTTGGGAATGTTCTTATGGACCCTATTGAATTAAACAGGAACTGCATTTAAGGGTTGGTTTGTTTTTTTTTTCATACCATGAAATTAAGCTAAAACTATACCATGAAATTCCAAATCTTTAAATACACATTCCTGTATCGCCAAAATTTTAAAAATCTTTTCTCTTTATCAAATTTTATGTATGTATATTTACCAAATGTCCAATTTATGTCCAATTTACTTATTCAAGTTCTTTCAATTTTTGTGGTTTTCCACTATTACTGGACAGAAAATGGGAAAATACTTAGAAATTACCTTTGTCTTTCAACCATTACATTTTTCTTTGGAGAGCTGGTTTGTTTTATTTTTTAGTATTGTCACTATCTACCACTGCTGGTCTTGTCTGGTAGGGATGAATCATAGAACAATAGAATCATGGAATACCAGGTTGGAAGAGACCTCAAGGATCATCTGGTCCAACCCTTCTTGGCAAATCACGGTCTAGACAAGATGGCCTAGCAGCCTGCCCAGCTGAATCTTAAGTGTCCAATGTTGGGGAATCCATCAGTCCAACTTAATCTTAATAAAAATGTATCTTTCCACATGGCTTTCTTAAAGCATTCATACAGAGTACAATCACTTTTAAAATAACTTTTTAAAAGTTCGTATCTTTTCAGAGGTTTATAATATAAAGCCTTTTCTTTTGCAGAGTAGAGATTAAATGTTCTGATAGAAACTCGGCAAAAGTTCTTTGCTGTGACAAAATGCTATTGATTACCTCACTGATCATATCACACCTCACCTTGTGAAGCAGCAGCCTCTGTCTCAAATCAAGTTCTTTATTTAGTTGAGTTAGAAACTCAAAGCAGCAGCTTTGTCTTCAGTACTTCATCCTTCCGGCTTTTGACCTTGTCCTGGCCTTGTGTATGATTTAATGTCTGCTCACATACATCTTGGACATCTGTAACTTCTTGATTTGTGACTATACCGAGTCTATTCATCTTGACTATTTTTCACAGAATCTGTGCAGATACTGCAGAGAACTGTACTCAGCATTCTCCGGAAATGTCCCAAGCAAGTGAAAGAAAATTTCAACATATTTTTTCTCACTAACTAAATCTAGCTATGAACAATGAATGTACCTCTTATTGAAAGATAATTTATTTGCAGCACAGCTTGAGAAGTAACTTTGAAACTAACAGAATGATTTGCAAAACAAACTTTATTACAAGTGCTTGAATTACACTGATATACAAAGAAGCTCCTGGCTTCTGTAAAATTGTTCATGCAAGCCATCACTCACCAAACAACGTCAGAGTTTACTAATGTAACGCGCTATTTAACACACAAAATCATCCTGCTTTTTACTGTTCCTTGAAGGTTAATTAAGTTAATTTTGCTCGATATTTTATGCTGGCATTCCATAAATCTATCAGGGTTGATTTTAATTTCAGATGTGTTACATCTTTGTCCATTCCACCTAATTTATTGTGAGGTTATCTTGTCTGTTTGTAATGCAGTTTTTTAATGAGGACAACAATGTTGTATCTAGCTAATATCAGCAGTGCTAGAGTAGGCTGAGGTGACCAATACAGTCTCCACAAGAAAGAGAAACAAAGTCTCTCAGTCTGTTATTATCTGTCAGATTCCTGACATAATACTTAAAAACATTAAAGATTTGAGACTTTTGACAATGTTTACCTTAAATAGATCTTTGTTGTCTAATCCTTAATAACCATTGTTGGGGTTTTGTTCTTTTTTGTTTGGTTGGGTTTACATATTGTAGTTTTTGTACGCTATGGCTCTAGGACATGCTTCATGAAGATAATAGCTAAGACAATCTCCTATTTTCCTTAGTCATCCTCAGCAAATTTAAATAAGAAATTTCAGATAGGTTTCAGAGACCTCATAAAGCTCAGGGAGAAATGGTTCACAAAAAATGGAGTAATAGTAATAGGATGAGCAAAAAGATTATCTAGAAAAGCTCTAGAAAAAATGTTTGACATTTGGGTCAGTTTAATGACTGAATAAATTACAGAAAGCATCTTTTTGGGAGAAATAGTTATCTGATCTTTGGCTTCTGGGACCAACACAGCAAACAGAAACTCCTGTATATTATGCAGTACTAAAATCCCTCTTTTGAGGCAGCACTGTTGGAGCCCAATATCCAAAAGAACCAGAACTCGAGCTCTGAAGCCATCTGCAACATTTTTGCATCTGAGAATAGATTATGTTGTCTATATTAAGAAAAAAAATATTAATCTCAGTATGAAAATATCTTGAGATTAAAAGAGCAGAATACAGTTTATTTTATGTTCCAGTACCGCTTGTGGCCCTCCAGTAGAAATTAAGTTGCTTTTGCAAGTTGAGTACTTTCTTTGGGAATGGCTGCTGGGCATTGCAGAACAGGAAAGGATAGGACTGAGCTTCATCTTCCCTCATTTCATGCTGTCGCAGAACGTAATGTCTTTCAACAGACAATTCAGATAAGTAACCTTAAGCATTTGCATTTGGGGGGAAGGTTTCCAAGCTCCCACAGCTCTAGTCAGTCACAGCTCATTGCTCTTAACCTTGTTTTCTCTTTCAGGATGGATTTTATCAAGCCTCCCGCTTATTTCACAGCCCACATGCTTTGCCAGCTGTCCTTGCATAATGCAACACTCAAGGCTGTTACCTATTCAAATATCAAAGCATCCTTTGAATATAGCCTTTATAGAAGCCCCTTTTGCAAACTTTTAAAATTAATGTTAACCATAAACAGTAGAGGAGATCATAAGAGATAAGCTAAAATACTTTTATTGTTTCCTCCTTTTTTTTTTTTTTTTTTAATGTTCAAACCAAGCAAACAAAGTATATGTATATAGCTTTGATGGCAAATCACCTTCTGTCACTGGCATGTTTCAATTGGAAGGAGCTCTTGACACTTGTCATGCTTGGGGTGGCTAACAGTCTCTTCTGTCAGAAGAAAATTGGGTTCCTAGTAAAACGTTTGCTCTAAAACTGCATAAAAACTAATGGCTGTATCAAGCTATGTACATTGCCGGAAGCTACAGTCTGCTAGGAGAATTGCTTTTTATTTGGAGGTTTGATATCATCATGCTGTCAAGGGCCTCACATTGGCATTTGGCAGCCAGGACAATGAGTTCATTGTGCATTTTATTGCAGCAAACCTTAAAGCCAGCCTGCGGCTTGGTCCCCAGTGAAAGCTGATAATTTTAACAATGATGCTCATTCTGAAATTTTCTAATCAAAAAGTTTAGCTTTGTCAGGTTCCTGAATGCCCTTCAAACTTGGGAATGACCATTCGGAACAGGCAGGGCAGGTAGTTATTGCTTGTGTTGCTTCTGAAACACGACAGTGATGGGCCATGTAGTGCAAATTGGGACAAAAAACTGCCTTATAAGTCAAACATTAGAGGAGAACTGGAGGAAATTCCCATAAAAAATTAGAAATACAAGTCCAACCATAAATCAAACTTTCAACTCGAGCAACAAGAAAAAAATAATGCGTTTATATAGGGGCATCCAGTTCTTTCTTAAGGGAATGCTGTATGAGAAAAATGCTGGTCTGCCAGTAGTGACACCAAGGGAAGGAAACAGTTCAAGTAGTGAAGGCACCTCTCTCATCTCTTTTATACTCAAAACAAACTGTAAAACTGTTTCTTAGCAGAAGCAACAATAACTGCCTGTGTTTAGACACCTGTAAAACAGAAACATTAGCTTCTAGTTGTCACATTTCTATTTCTATATCAACACTAAACCTTTTCATGGGCACATGATGTCAGGGCACTGGGGGTGCTGGCAGCTTCCTGGGCCGGGGGTGGAAGGGACTCCTGAGGGTGCAATGGCAGGGCAGCCCCATCCTCAGGCATCGGGCATCTCCCTGAGGACAGGGATGGGACATCAGCCTGCAGGTAAACATGGTTTGGCATAGCCCATGTCCAGCCAGGGCACTGCTGTGGCAGGGCTGAGATCTCTGTAGGGCAGGGACCGATGGCTCCAGGGGGCTGGAATGCAGCCCTGAGCCATGGGAGTGGTGAGGGAGCCCTGGGGACCTTGCAAGACAGGTTAAGACCTATTGATGCCCTCAGGGACCTGATAGATGGAGAGTGGGATAAAGGCACAAAAGAGTTTTTCCAGTTTATCCCTGGCCTGGACAGGATTCACAATGCAGCACTAAAGCACTCTTCAGTTGCAGAAAAGAAAGCCAGAGGGCAAGAGAGGTCAGTGCAGGTTTCTTCTGGGACTGAGGTTCCTGAATTTTCCCTCAGGCAATGCTGCCCCTGCCCTTTCCTGCCACTGGATGGAATATAAATAACAAAGCCCATTCTTTAGTTGACAAGCTTTTAAAAGGGGAGTAAAATTTAAACTAACCTTACTTAATTGATTTTCTTACCCAAAGGCAGCTCTCCAGGCAGCCTATGTTCTTGACCTTCTTGCCTGCAAGATATCAACTCCCTTTTCATGTTGAATGTGTGAAGTCAGTATTTACATAAATGTGATTTTACAACAAATATACAGTATAAAATTGGTGTCTTTGGTTATAAGCCATTTTTTTGTTGAGAATATGTGGAGTAAATCAGGTGGGACACAAGTTCAACTAAAATAAATAAATAAAAATGTGTTAATGATCCTTCAAATAGGCATTCATCAATATGCATGGACAGAGTGGTGACCTTGGTGATCTAAAGCAGAGAACTATTTGCATTTTGGGTGAAAAAAAACTTTCTGGGTGCAGTTTGGATGACATTTCACTCTGAGCTACACTTTCCTTTTTCTTTTCTTTTACTTTTAGTCTAAAAAGGGGAAAAAAAATAAAGCTTTTTTTTCTTTGCCTTTTCCTGCAAACTTAAGCCCACAGGCTATTTTCTACTTGATGCATTTTTCTGGAACGAAGTAGAATGACTGCTTACTGCACTGTGCAGGGTAAGGTTGACCCAGGTGGAAATAGTTGCTTGTTTATTTTTTTCTAACACTCAGACCTTTGGGTTTATTTCTATCTGAGTTAAAGATCTATTTGTAGGACGTTGTCTATGGAAGAATCTCAGAAAGTTCAGCCATGAACAGTTGAAAAATAATTATGCATACAAACTCGAGGGTAAGTTGTATAGTTAAGTACTTTGTATGTGTTTTTTTCCTGGTTTTGTTTTCAAATAAACAATGTATCCTTTTGAGTTTGAGCTTCAGGGTTATACTTATGTGTTCTTAATCTGATGAAAACTTCATTGGTTTTCAAATTGTACAGCTCTGAGTTGAAATCGTGGACATCTCTGATATTTGGCACTAACACTAAAGTCTGGATTTTGGTCTAGGTCTAGTAATAAACATTACATTTATGCATTACATATTATATTAGAAAGCTATCAATGCTAAAGAAATATCTGGATGATCTGAAATGTGTAAAGAATTTAAGTGGTGTACAAAGTTAGCATCAAATCCATTATTTAGATCATAGATATGGAAATTGACATGTAAAAATACCTGCGGTTAAAAAAAAAAAAAAAAAGAAAAAAGAAAAAGCAGAAGCTGAAATAATTTTCAAGTTTAAGTCTGTTTTTCAAAGGACTGTTGTGAAGACAGTTTAAGTTTCTGTATTTCAAGGTGTGGGGCATTAGCCTGGGATGTGGAAAATTGTAATATATATGTTCTTTTTTGTCTGAATTACCACATTAGGAAGAAAACTTTGCCTTACTGTTCTCTGAATTGTCCTAGACAGGCTCTTGAACGTGTATCTCCTATAGGCTAGGGCAGCACTGTCAATATTGATTGTAGAAGCCTTAACTTTGTGTGTCCTCCCTCAAGGTTCGAGCCTTTGGACTAATTTTGAAGCAGAAAAATAATTGTCCTGAAATGGAAATTCAACGGAACATTATAATACATATCTATAAAGAATAACCAAGTTTCTAGCCAATCCTCGTTTAGGAAGTGCAATCCTGGATGCTAATGCTGCTTCAGAGTTCAAGAACACAGTGTTCAAAGAAACAGAGAAACAATAAAGCCTGATATTCCCTTAAGGGCCATCATTCCCTTAATAGAGGATTTCCCTGAGGTTTACAGCCATCTAGCAATATTACTTCACTTCTCTGCATTGAATTAGACCCAAGGACAGCTGTATAACTGAAGTTCTTGAAACAGAGTTCAGTAAAAGGTAAAGCAACTCTTCGTACCACTTCACCTTTTCTAGTTTTCCTCCCATTTCTTTGTACATTGACCAGATCATTAACAGTGGCAAAGTACATAAAAATGGAGACTAGTGTTTGTGATGTTTTAAGGAAAAAATTATCCTTCATTTTTAAGGCACCTTACAGAAGGCACCACATGGTTAAAAATCTAAAGTCCATCAGCCCTGAGCCGCTTCATTATAAATGAAATAATAACAATTCAAAACCTGAACTGGTGGATTCTTATCTATCACTTCTGTGGTGGGTTGACCTTGGCTGGGTGCCAGGTGCCCACCAAGCTGCTCTATCACTCCCCTTCTCAACTGGACAAGGGAGAGAAAATATAACCAAGGGCTTGTTGGTCAAGATAAGGGCAGAAGGGTCACTCAGCAATTACTGTCAATGGCAAAACAGACTTGGTTTGGAGGAATTAATTTAATTCATTGCCAATCAAATCAGAGGAAGATAATGAGAAATAAAACCAAATCTCAAAACACATTCCCTTCACTGGTCCCTTCTTCCTGGGCTCAACTTCACTCTGAGCAGTGCAGGGGGACAGGGAATGGGGGTTATGGTCAGTTCATCACAAGTTGTCTCTGCCGCTCCTTTCTCCTCAGGGAGAGGCCTCCTCACTCTCTTCCCCTACTCCAGCATGGGGTCCCTCCCATGGGAGACAGTCCTCCACAGGCTGCAGTTCTTCATGAACTGCTCCAGCATGAGTTCCTTCCATGAGGTGCAATCCTTCAGGAACAGACTGTTCCAGTGTGGCTCCCCCATGGGGTCACAGTCCTGCTCCTCTCTCCACAGGTCCTCCCAGGAGCCTGTTCCAGAGCAGGCTTCCCACAGGTTCACAGATTCCTTCAGGCATCCACCTGTCTTCATGGGCTGCAGGTGGATATCTGCTCCACTGTGGACCTCCATGGGCTGCAGGGGGACAGCCTGCCTCACCATGGTCTTCACCATGGACTGCAGGTGAGTCTCTGCTCTGCTGCCTGAAGAACCTCCTCCTCCTTCACTGACCTTGGTGTCTACAGAGTTGTTTCTTTCACGTATTCTCACTCCTTGCCCCTGGCTGCTGTTCTTTTCCCCCTTCTTAAATATGTTATCACAGAGGTGCTACCACCATTGCTGGTAGGCTTGGCCTTGAGCAGTGTCAGGTCCATCTTGGAGCCAACTGGCATTGGTTCTATCAGACATGGGGAAATCTTGTTGCAGCTTCTCACAGAAGCCAGTCCCCCCGCTACCAAAACCTTGCCATGCAAACCCAATACAATGCCTTGATGTTGCATGGGTAATTTTGATCTCATTGACACATTGGAAGTTTTGCCACTAATTACAGTGGGACTAAGATTACACTTTAGGTTTGACATCAATCCTGAGCACCACACCTGCACAGAGGCAGGATACCTTCACTCCCCACAACCTCCTCAATAGCTTTGAGGCTGGAGTCCAGCTGGCAATAAGCCAGGTTACCAGTGGCATATGGAGGTGTCTTAAGCACGGTTTGTGTGCCTGGCTCAGATTCAGACTGAAACTGCTGCCAAACCACAGAGAGTACGCATGTGTCATTCGTGTTTGGAATGGAAAAGGAGGAGGATCTGGCAGAGAACTCAAGGCACTACAGGCTGAAGCTAATAACATTATATTCTCAGGTTAGGGTTGAAATCCAGACAGGCACTTAAAACCCTAATATGTAGCTTGGGTGGAATACAGGCTCTTGAGTCCAAGTGGTTAAGACACATCCTGGGAAAGGGGATCCAATGCTCAGTACAACCATTTGTACTCTTTACACATTTTGTCTGGTGGTGTTTTAACACAGAATTTATGAATAGTATCTCAACATTCAGATGTCCCCACAGAGAATGTTCTGAATTCAGCCCCTCTGTTTTGATTTCTCGTGTTGGAACAGGGCAAGATTTTCAGCAGAGTTGTCCCACTTTATGAAATAATCTCTCAGCCTTGCCTCTTACCTGCTGGTTACTGGAGTTTCTTGGGATGGAAGAGATTCAAGTCAGAAGCTTTCCACATCAAATATTTAGTATTTAGGTAAAAAAAGCTTAAAAACATGAGATTATTATATGCATGTTTAGATGTCAGTGATTTGTTTAAAAATTCTAACACACACCTCTTGTATATAAAACAATGTGCTCACATAAGCACTGAATGAGTTTCTGCAGTGTGTCCTATGGGGTGGCTCAGGTGTTTCTTGCTCAGAATATTAACTGTATCAATCCAGTACTCTTTCTGTTCAGTGCATAAGATATACAAATGTTCAAGTGAACAGCTATAACACTAATCAGGAAGCCCGCCGCTGGCAGTTGCACAATAGTGATGTCAGTGAGAGTCTGAGTTCATGTGAGCACTCCACCCAAACTTTTATATTTTAACTGCATTTCCCATACATTGTTCTCTTTTTTTGCAATCAAAAATTTGCATAAATAGCCACTTCCCTGAGACACTTTTGATCAATGATCTTGATCAATTTAAAAGACAGATTTTTTTTCTTAGAATATGGTCATATCCTTTCTAATTGCACTCAAGCATTCAACAACTGGAGAAGAAAAAAAAAACAACAGAAAGATCACTATGTATGCAGGTGAGTTTTTTGGCTTCGTCACTAATAGTTTTAATCAGTTCAACAATTAGAACATCGTATTCTGTGCATGGTATGACATGAAGTGCCAGGAGCAAGCAACCTGGTTTTATCATCTTAAAACAATGCATTTGCCATAGTCCTAAGTACCACTAGAAGGCTATGTTTTTCATTTTCAGAAAACATCATATCCTCAATACGTAATTAAATCATGCAAAACTTGGATGATTCCTGTGCTTTAACAAACATAAGAAGGTATGAAAACAAAAAGCAGATGGACTTTCTCGTTACGGGACCAGGTTTAAAAAAGGAAAAAAGGAAATCTGAGATATATCTGGAGAACAAGATCAAAAGTGAAGCTTTCAGACTCTACAAATCCTTGCTTTATGAATTAATATTTCATAATCTGAAAGTTCATCCATTATTAAGAGTCTTAGTGGAGAAATAAGTTAAAAAATCTAATACATAAACATTATTCCACCTTGCTTTTTAAAGGGACATTAGCTTGCTTTCTTGAAACACATGAACAGAACCTTTCACAATCTGGCAATTTCTGTCCTACAGTCTATCCCTGTCAGTAGCTCTTAGCTTCACTCTTGAAAATTTTTTTTTCCCACTGAAAAAACTAGGAAATGAAATATTGGATACTCAAACCACATAAAGATTGCTAAATAAAAAGGAAAACTAAAAAAAAAAAAAAAGGGTGAAAATAAATGTGAAGACAGGTGTTTAGCACTGAATCATTTAAAAGTGTTCAGTCCACACACATTTAAAAAGGAAGATGAGAGAATGGCTCAACATGCGAATCATCAACCTGTCTTCAACAAAATGGGTTCATCCGTCTGCAAATATCCCTAAGTCTGTGACTGAAAAGGACTTTATATATGGCACTTGCATCTGAGTTTCAGATTCTTTTCTGGAAGCACACACATGGTTGGGAGGTTTGGACTTTGGATCCATTCTGCTGTGATACAATGAAACAGACAAGACAGGGTTTGTCATGAGAACTCCTGTACTCCTGTGGATAAAGAAATGCTCCATTTCAGGTGCTGAAACAGTTCCACTGATTTCTGCCAAATGTTACATAGGAGCAAAGTTTGCATCATTTGCAAAGAACCCAGAGGAAGTTTCCAATTTTATGGATTTCTGTGTTCTGCCACTTCAGGTTATCACATTTTAGTCATTTATGCTCACCTTTTCTTTCTGAGGAAGATATTCTGGATACAGTTGTGCATTTTTACAACAAAATATGAATTTTCTGTTAGACAGTATGACACAGACTTACTTCAGAATATGATAATTCATTTGCTAAGTTTAATGTAGGTTAATCTACAAATAACCCTTACGCTTTTCTGTTTCTTTATTATCTGGATCAAGACATTACGTAGTCTCTTCTAGGGACAATCATTACCCCATTACTCCTTGATAAACTAGAATAATGCAGCTGATGTTTATCAACAAGATATCTGGTATTCCAGATTTCCAACAGTTTGACTGAGATCGGAGACTTGCCTCGTGGAATTATTTCCCATTTACAGACGTTTGAAAGAAAAGCTGGACTACTGACTTTCATGCTGTCATCTTTCATAAAACTGTCCCTTGAGAGTTCAGCTATGAAGATCAGTCGCTGCCTTGTAGGTTACATATGACACAACTTTCTTGTGAAGCCTGATAGGCTCCAGATGCAAAGTGAACTCAGTGCATGCCTTCTAATGGAAATTATCTCCTTACTGACAAATTCAGATGCTTTTGTGCTTATAACAACTGCTTGCACAGCACACACTTTGCTGCAAATTATGCTATGGATCTGTGTTTGGCAGATAAATAGAAACAAAGCATAAATGACTCAAAAGGAAATTTCTCCCCCCTCTCTCTTCTCTCCTGTCAAACTTCTTGAGATTTTCACGTGACAACTGGTTCCTCCATGAGGTTTTATGCAAGTCCTGCATTTCTTATCTAGGACCAAGTCTGATGAGTCTTGACAGCAGGTTAGCTGTGTCTGTACTTGTAAATGAAATCTTCCTGGGGCCATTGTCTACCACTGTGGCCTGCTGCCATCAGGTGTTCTGTACCCCTGCTGTTAAACTCCCAGTCTCCAGTTCATACTGGATACTTCTAGTTCATACTGGATTCTGTGACTGTAGATTCATACTTTAAATAAAAATTACCTGTGAAGCTAGAGTAAGAAGATAACAATAAGCACAAAGGAGTTCAGGTAAAGGCAAGGTTACACAGATATTCCTAGCAAGTATGATTTTTAAAAACGTACAAATAAGTAATAAATATTTCACAGAATCACAGAATGATAGGGGTTGGAAGGGACCTTCGGAGATCATCTAGTCTAACTCCCCTTCCAGAGAGGTTCACCTACAGCAGGTTGGACAGGAATGCATCCAGGCAGGTTTTGAATATCTCCAGAGAAGAAGACACCACAACCTCTCTGGGCAGCCTGTGCCAGTGCTCTGGCACCCTTAACCTAATGAAGGTTTTCCTCATGCTGACATGGAATTTCCGGTGTTTCAGTTTGTGCCCATTGCCCCTTGTCCTGTCACTGCGCACCACTGAAGATTCTGTCCCCATCCTTTTGACACCTGCCCTTTAGATATTTATAAGCATTGATGAAATCCCCTCTCAGTCTTCTCTTCTCCAGGCTAAACAGGCCCAGGTCTCTTCCAGTGGGTTGTCTATTCAGCAGAAACAAATGTTTCTTAATAGGGATTGGGTTGTATTGGGACAGGATGTAATTAAGTGTCAAATTTTCTATTATTCTATAGTATAAGATATTGTTGCTTCTACATTTTTGGTCCTGGTAAGAGATTTAAAAATGGTCCTTCTACCACCCTCATTCTTCCAGCAAGACATCAAAAGTAGATCTATTTACACTGTGTTTATGATAAACAATGAATACTCCTACAAGGTCTGATCCTGTAACATTTATTTGCCTGAGTTGTACCATGGACTTCTGTTGATGTTGCATCAGGATTCACATTCAGTCAGAAGCAACCTTTCTATTAATCTCCTCAGGCTTTGAAGTAGATTCTTGTGTGCCAACAATTCTTCTTTGAGTGAGTTATCCGAAGCCATGTTAGTGACTTCTGGTATGTTTTGGCATCTGGATTAATTCTCATTGCAAATTGTTCAACAGTGAAAAGCAGTAAAGGCTTTCTGTTCTTTGCCAAAATCAATATCTGTGCCAAAAGAGTTCAGCAAACTCAAACTCATACGGAATGGTTAGGACAGGTATATACAAATTTACGTCAAACACCTGTCTGGGATACAGATTTTGGATTCTAGCCTTTACAACAAACTCCAGTATATTGTAGAAATAAAAAAGTGTTTAGTCTGTAGGCAAATAAAAAAAAATAAATAGGGAAAAAAGTAAGAAAAAAGAAGGAAAACCAAGAAAATTATTGAAGTTACATTTAGAACACAAGATACATTTCCTAGGATATAATTCTTGGAATTCATCAGTTTTACATGGGGATTCATTTTAGGTTTTTTGAGGGTTTTTTTTTCCTTTCATTCTAATCAGTCAAAACCTTACCTTCCTACTGTAAGCTTCATTCCAGTTTTTTGATGTATATTGGGCCCATTTAAAGCTCAGTACTTTTATGAAGCACAGCACATTTTCAACTAGGGGGCATAAGGCTTTTACGTTAAGGCAGAGGTACTGAAAAAGTGGTATATGATGAATCTCAGCTTGACTGCCTAGGTCAACTAGGTCCTATTTTTCAGTAGGTGATGTAATCAATAGCTTCCATGGATTTCAGTGAGTTCTCAATATTTTTGTGAAACCTTTTTTTTTTTTAAACAATATGGATGATTCTTTGTCTTGAATTAAAAAAAAAAAATACTGAAAAAAAGTTTAAAGTTATAAATCCCTAAAAATCCTACTCTGAATTAAACATGCTACATATAAGTTCAGTGTTTGGTTGCTGTGTTCCCTCACAGATTCTAGACAATAAATCTCACTCTTACTCATAGTTTGGAAAACACAAAAAATTTTCAAGTTAACAACAACAACAAAAAAGAAATCTTCATACTTTGAGTGTCTTAGAACAGCAAAGAACTGGCACCAGTTTACTTTTTGATATATGTGAGATAGATAATGTGTTCTCCATCCTTCCCGCGGTACAACTTTTTCTTTGCTATGTACTTTCCAATGTATAAGTTCTCAAACCTCTGCAGCGTTGACAACAACTTTACATTTCACAGCTCTCTTTCTCTTCATTCATAATTCTTCAAGGCAGCTTAGTGTCTGCCATAGAAATTCCTTACATGGAAAAAAGTATTAGTATGGAAACTACGGTGTAATGAGTTTTCTGTGCAAGCCAGCATCTGGATATTCCAAATTGCCTACATTCTGGAACCATTGACATGTCAGGAAAATACAAGGAAATCCTTCAGATTTGCAAGTGAATGGCAGTCAGACAGCATTGATCCAATTCTTTGGTCTGTCCCGATTTGATTTGACGATTAAAAACTACTGCTAATATCTGCCATTTGAAGTCATGGACTTTATTAATCCGCAAATCTAAAGCACTATGCCATATATTTTTGGGTTCCAGACATTTAACTATTTGCAGATTACAGTTAGTGCTAGTAGCACAGCTTATTAAATTGCCTTACATTTTCTACTTTAAAATTCTATTTTCAGACACATTACCTGTCTAAACTTTCACTGGACGGCTTGCAATTTAAACACCCGGTGTCTGCCTCAGGCTGAATTTCTCTGGAAATTTTCAGTAAACCTGTTCAGTGGTTTGCTGAGAACAGGGTCAGAGGACAATGAAATTTCCATGGAAAAATGCTGAATTAAATAAAATTTCTTCTCTTCAAACTTTCAGTAAAGAGCATTTGTTTTGTGTGTCAGGTTTCTTGGACACTGCATACTGCCAAACTGCAAGAACAAGTAAACATTTCTTGAGTATTTCTTCTGTCAGACTAGAAGAAGGATTTCTAACAATCATTTTGGGTGAAAGATGTGGTTATCTGCCTATATGAAGGGAGTTAATAGTTATTTTGTAAATGTGGTTGGATGAAATAAAAAAAAAAATATGTGCTTGAGATTGTTCCTCACACACAGGACTCCAAATAATTGTATAAATCACTTATGTGATGTGAACAACATAAAATAGCATTCCTTCCCATATTTTTAGTTATTATTAGTTATCTTTTTGGCATATGAAAAACAGAAATGTTTTCAGTCTACCTTATTTGGGAACATAATAGACATACACCTCCGCTGCAAAATTCTTTTTCAACAGAAGATTTTTTCAAAGTCAGTGGCTGTCAACTATGTAACCATACCTCAGGTCTGCTATTTCAGTGCCACAGAGATTATGCTTTTCTGGCTAAATCTTGGGATATTGGATTGAAAAATAGGAAACTTCCCATGGTTTAGCAGTCTACTACATGTTGCTCAAAAGTTATATGAACTGGATGTTCATTTTGCCTTGCCAAACGGAAGATTTTAAGCTATTAAGAATCATGTGAGGTTGAATGTTGTACTAAACACAGATAATGCAGATGAAATGTTTTGCCCACTGAAAATCTGGTCTGTAGCTTGCACACAAGCTCCTCCTTGAGGAGCTGAGAATTATTACAGCAGAAGAAAAGCACATTATTTTTAACACTGTATTTTGTCACATTTTGCCTATGCCAGAAGGCAGTTCTGAATTCTCTCTTCTGAGCTATTGTTACTGTTCCTGAATCTTTTGAAATTGCCCAAAATGTCGAAATATTGGGTGTCATTTTTCAGTAACAGCATCATTCAGGAGAAGTCCAGAAATGGTCCAGTTCAAAACTTTTTGGAGTGAGCTGTGTATTCAGATAAACCAATCCCTTTTCTCAAAGAGCTTCTAGGTCACCCCTGGGTCCAAGTTGAAGAAAGCTGAGAAAATGAAGAACTGGTGTATCTGTACCTTCTTTCATCATCCAGCTTTGTGTGCGATGTTTGACCTGGGTGAAAGGAGACAAGGAAATTAAAAAAGAAGAGGTGCAGAGAATTGCACATCACTAGCATCTCTCCATGTTTCTGCTATTTTCATGTGAAGAGAGAGGCTACAGGGAATGTAGCTCTTTATTGCTTAAACCATTATTTCATTCTTTTAAAATGATTCCTATTGCATAAGAACAGAATAGAGATGCAGAAAATGTTAAACCACATAACCAATGACTTTAATACTTTATACTTTTCTTCACATTGGTGCAGCATGCTCTTATCAGGCCGTGGAGATGCTGCCAAGCATTTAAAATTATCAGAACAACATGAAGGTAACTGTTTTCCAGAAGATACACAGAGCTACACCCTTCTACCCCGTCAGAAACTGGATTTCATGACACAAACAGGAGTCTTTTCTTTAGAAATAGTGTTAGAGGTATTGATGTCTGGGGGTAGTAGATCTGGAACACGTCTGACAGTCTGATAAAAATGAATTTTTCTGAGCCTTGGGGATCTTATAGAAAAAAACTTTTCAGCTGCAACCCCCTTTATTATATCAAGGGGAGTCTAAAATCAACGTTTCTGGGGGGGGGAATGACAAAAATGACAGTATGTGAGAAGCTGGCATAGGGATGAGTGGGATGGCAGACATGAGAAGTCCCAAGACTCAGAAAGGAGTGAAGATAGAGCAGTACTGGTTTATAAAATGAAATTAAAACCAGGGTGGGGTGAGGAACATATGGGAAATTCTGTTCAGTTGTGCAAAATGGCCCTGTAAAAGAATCTGTGTGTGCGTGTGTGTGCACATGCAAGGTAAGGGTGTGAGGGGAGGATTTTGAATCCATCTAGAATTTTAAGTACTGTTACTGTGAAATTCTACATGGTTATTTAAAAAGCCCTATGAAATGGAAATCATTCTCTATTAAACTTAAATTGAATTGGTAGGATTTTTCCAAGGGAGTGATGCTAATCTGTTTCTATAGCGATTTCCAGGCACATAAGCCATGGTTACTTTTTTAATTTAAATACTTTTTTTCTCTTTGAATTTTATAATCTAAATAATTTCATAATTGGGAAAGGTGAATAACACTGTAAAGGAAATTCAAGCAGAATTGAATATTTTTAAAGAATTTCTCATTGCTTATTATCTCATCTTGATCAGAACTTTTTCTAGGAGAAATAGTGGAATTGCACATATTAAGCAAATCTTACAGAACAAAATTTAAATGCTAATTTTACATTTGTAATAATCCTAAACAAGACTCAACTGCTTATCTGTTCAGAACAAACAGTACCACATGACCTGTGCTCAGTCATAAAATGCATACTGCCAAATGGTAACAAATATTAAAAAAAAATAAAAAATGTTTTGGCAGATATTTTTCGCTTTGCGCAAGGGCTCCTTCTTTCCTG
>NW_009647856.1:5022520-5047244 GCF_000708025.1 Charadrius vociferus | reverse complement strand
CTGCTGAAGGGAGTCTTGTCAAACCACAGGTCAGCCTCGGCTGAGAAAAGCCCAACTTTGGTTAATGGAGAGCTGCAGGATAACTCCTGATGAGGAAGAGCTGGGTCCCCGAGCAAGTCAGATGTGGCTAGAGATAGAAAAATCATGTGTGAGGGGAGGGCAAGGGAGATCTACCAGCATTAAAATATCAGCAGTATCCCTAGGATTTACTTACAGACTCACTACACTGATATTTCAATTAAGCTGGGTTTCTAGATAAAGATTCATTGTTAATACTGGTAACAGTCATCAGTTTGTAATATATCCCTGTACTGCTTTATGCAAGAAGATAAAAGATAGAAATGCAACATCCATGGGAGAAAATAACAAACAGAAGAAAATCCCATATAGCAGTTATAATGACATACAACACAGAACTCTGAGTTAAAGTTGCCATGACAGCTGCAACCCAATTTCATTGCAGTTGATATTGAATTCTCTAAGCAGGGATATAAAGTATGGGTCTCAATATAATGACTATGCCACGGTATTCAGGCAAAGCAGGATGTGTTGCATAATTTCATAATATTAGTATTCTCCCTTTCTTACTTTTCTAAGCATTGTCCGCTCTTTTCTCAGAAGGAGGTGAAAAAGAAAGTTTTTCCTCAAATGTCAGCCTATCATTAACTATAAAAGGCATTAATGCAAAATGTTTTCCTTAGAGTACAAGCCAGCAGTGGCGACACTTGTCCGTACCCCTCTTCAGCTTTGAATTTGCAAGAGGCTCAACATGGTCAACCCCCTTTGTTTGAGGCAGCAAAACTGTGGCTAATGTTATATCTGTACCACAACATATACATTACACTGGCAACTACTGTATGGTACAGTTATGTGGTAACAGACCCCTTGTAATTTTGGGTCTTACCAGCAGGTTAGTGGGATTTCAAAACCGCCTTCCAGAAGGCCAAAAATACAACTTGTTATGAACCAGAGTTTTATAAATTTATCAATAAGATTATGTGGCAGGGCTAGTTCATATTACAACTCAAGAAGTCCCATTTTATCTTAGCACATACAGGACACTTACTGTTTGATAGCCGGCGGCCGGCTGGTTGCCTGTCTGCTTGATTCCAAAATCACTTTGGAAACTATTAGTCCCAAAGTGAAGAAAACAGACACCACCATTAAGGGCTGAAGATGAAGACAGCACCTCAGTCTCTGTGGAAAGGTGAAGCTGTCAAGGGGAAATGGACCTCTTAAGCTTCATACTTGCAGGTTCTTGGTCTTAATAAAGAAAAAAAGAATATAACCATCAATGCAGTGTGCAAACGAATTAATCTCAACAAAATGATTGTGAAAAATTTCAGCTCCGTAACCCATACTGAAGACAAATTACTCTCTTCCACCTTAGTTACTTTGTATCCTGAAGATAATTTGAGAATGGGAAAGCTGCCAAAGAGTGACAACTGACCTAATAAATGGAATAAATCTGTTACTGCTGTTGTCAGTTTCCAATCTTGTCTGACAATTCATTTAGGTACCGTATCAGGGGCAAAATGAGGCTTGCAGAACATCAGTTCCATTTAAAGGAACACAGAAAACTGCATCTACAGAAACTCCTCTTGTTGCCCGGACTGTAACTCCAGCATTTTGAAGAAAGTTGCCTGCATTTATCAGAATTTAGCCTTATCAGTGCCTGAAATGGCCTTTCTTCAGACTCCCATCCAAACCAAATCTCTACGAGCAGACATCTTGAAATACTGGGTATGGCTCAAAAGCAAGAAAGTTCTCATTGCACTAAATTCAGTTAAGCATATTACTAGAATCGCAACAGATTTAAGCTTCAGAAGCAATCAGCCCCTTCCTGTTAAAATTTTGCATCACTGTAGGACACTGAGCTGCTACAACTCAGTGTAAAACCCTGCAAGTCAGCAGAACTGTGTTGCCGTTTACTATTTTATTAGGACGAATGCAGTGAAAGACTGAGATGCTGTGAACAGGACAGTTGTGTACTAACTGGCTTAAAAATATTTGAAACAAGAACTGGATTATACTTCATTTCCATGGAGGTGGGGAAGAGCTTTTCAATCACTGCCTGTACGTGGCTGAGCAGACCTATGCAGACCCAAGGCCCAAACAGCTCTTGGTTTTTTTTCAGTTAAAAAATAAAATAAAGAAAGCTGAAAGGGGTTGTAATAGTTGAAGGAGTATAAGCAACCATCAGAAAATGGAAAAATGCCCATGCATTGGGCAGTGCTGGCACAAGCACGGCAAACATGTCAAGGGTAAATTTTGGACAGAAATTAGAAGAATTCTAAACATTAGATTTTTTTTATTATAATCCAATGAATTTATTGAACTAAATGCCTACATATTGCAGGAGAAAAAGTATCTTTAACATTTTTTAAAGTAAGTTAGGTCAATTTGTGAGATCTGTATGATATGTTTATTTAAAATATCAATGTATTTGATGCCATGATCTAGAGCCTTTAAACCCTTTTTTTGTCTTTTTTTATTTCTTTTTAACACAAAGCTGTGAATGGTAGTTTCTTCAAGACTGTTTCTATGCTTTTCCAATTTATACAGCTTTGACCTTCCAAGCTACAATACATTTGCTGTCATAAATTACCCATGTACTTTCCAAGTTGTCTAAATCCTGACATATTACCTGAGAAAGCCAGCTGAAACAGAACAATAAATAATTCCTGTGAGGGGAAATAGTCCTTTGCAATATGTACACTACACACATGCATTTGTTGTTGGCTTCTACAATTGCTCAGCTTCACAGTGTTTCCTGCAGAGCACCATTTCCTCAGACGTATTGAAAAACTGTGAGCTACAATAGCAGTGCCAGCAAATACATCTTCTTTCTCACAAGATTGATATGCACAGCGTATCTTTGCTTCCAAAAATGCAATATCTTTATATTAAGGAATCAATGTGAATCACATCAGAGCCCACTTTTGCCCTTTTATTTATAAGTAGCAACATACTATATTTAATATGAAGCTAAGACAATTACTATTGTTTTGATATATTCATATCAAGAATAAGGACACGATTGTAGGCTTCCAAGCAGTAACACTGCATTATTATTTCTGGATATTCCAAGCCCAAGTTTAATGAAATACTGCCATTGTTGCTTCAAACATTTTTATTCAGAAAGCCACATAGGACCGCTATTAAAAGGTAAGCTAAGCACCTCTGCCTTCAGAAAATAAGCTGACAGCTTCCTCCCTTAAAGTGTGAAAATCTATAATAGAAGAATACTTTTTTAGTGGGTAAATTATCACAGTTCTGTTGATCTCAGCTGATAGTATCATATTGTCTCAGCTGAAGGCTAGTCCTACCTTGCTCCACAAAGGCAAGCCTATTTCTGGTTTGAGGCCATTGAAAGCAGCAGCCTGGTGGATGTGAGATTCCTGTGGTTTCATGTCCCAAGGTTCAGCCAGTAGCAAGGCTGAGTGTGTATTCACAAGACACACACATGCATGCATGCATACATACACGCACGTCTGGCCACACGGATCAGCACAAACAGCAGTGCATTGGCAGCACCCACAGAAAGGCATACAGCGTTCACACAAATGTGAACAGTGTGGATGGCCTGATCCTCTTCTTGCTTTCTAGCTATTGGGATGGAAATCCAGCTGTGGGGAAAAAAAAATATATATATATTTATATATACAAAATATTAGTCACTCCAATGATGAGCCTTAAATGCTCAACCTACCCAGTAGCTGGTCCCCAAATGTCCTGGTCCCCTCAGTTGCTGGTACCCAGGAATATGACCCTGGAGATACGCAGTTACACTGCAGTAGCTGGTATCTTTTATCCAGTCACTGGTACTTCTAATCCTGCTTGCTGGCTAGTTCAGTTTGAAGTTCACCAGCTTTCACACATACCTACTCAGAATAGAGAGCACACCCCCACAGAGAAGACAATTAGAAAGAGAACTTAATGAGAAAACAGGGCAGATCGGGATTATGAAACACAGGGCTCAGTCTGACAAGTGTATCAACAAAAGACATTGACACCTGACCAGCTTGTTTTATCCCCTTTCCCCTCCATTTTTTGTCGCTTGTTCTTTCCTAATTCACCTTGACTGCTCCCTTTGCCACTTTTGGTCCTCCCCTAAACATCCTATAATATCTCACACATTCTCACAATTCCTTTAAAACAACTGATAATAAATTTTATGTAATCCCCAAGTCTGCCTCCTCTGGTATCCCATAAGGAGGCCTTTACCTGTATAGACAGTAACACTTTCAGTCTGCAAGGTGTTGTGGGAGACACTGTCCTTGGTTCTTGGTGGGCTTCCCACTGGGAAGAATGGTCCTGCCATTCTCCTTGGATACTCCCAGGATGATCTGTTTCAGGGTGGCCCATATATGTTTTAGGGTTCCTCAGCCTGGAATTGTTATGCTCAGCTTCACTGAGCCTTTGTGTTCTTGCTGATTAGTTTTTAATGACATAACTGCAATTCTCAAATAATGATTTGCATGAGACAAAGTTCATTCTCCAAAGTCATCAAATGTTATGTTCTTCAGCACCTCCACATTGCCAGTTGAGTGGCTTTGGATCCCGTCTCTCAGTCTTTATCCACTTCAATGTTTGTAATTATTCTTGTTATTAATGTGGATGAACAAGGCGTGGATATATGAACTACTGTCAACAGTCAGACTCTTAGTACAGCCCATTTCTTCCCAGAATGATCTGCAGCTGTGTCTGCCACGTTTCCTTTTCCTCTCTTCTTCCTTTCTTTCCCACCTCCTCAAGTCACAGTAGTAGGTTTTTTGTTTCTTTTTCACACTTCTTTCTCCACAGCTCTCATCCAGCTTTTTCTTGTAGTTGGCCTCGTCCTCCTGCAGCCATTTGAGCCAGCTGAGGATGTTGCCTTCGGGCAGGCTCCCCCCTTGCATCCCCACCGCATCTCCAATGGGAAATCAAAAATATCTTAGAAGGTAGATATAAAAACTTAATGGTCTTTAATAAATGTGGCTGTAGCAACTTATTTTTATTCTCTCTGTTTTCTGGATTTGGGCACTGAGATAAAAAATGGAAATTACTGAATCTGCGAGTTACTCTTCTCAAAAGCTTCTCTCCATTTCCCTATCCACCATATTTTTAATTAGGTTGAGGGACACTGTTTCCCAAAAAGTGACTTTACTTAATGAATTATGAAGTGTTATTCTAAGTTTTCACAGAAATTATACATGACATATGATGATAAACTTGTCATTTACCAGTGACTAATTTGTCACTTTATGTGGGATTCATTTCAAGATTGACACCTACCTTTAGCTGTCTATTCAAGCTAGATGTCTAAGAGCTCATAGTTGATGGCATTCTATCCAACCCAGTCAGTGGAGCCTGCAAGAGCAACTATATTTGAGACATCGGCACTGGACCTGTGAGAGACCTGTGCTCTTCTGGAGCGGTGCATGGGGGCCAGTTCGGTTGCAAAAACCTAACAGCATTTGAAATACTTTCGGATTTCAAAAACTTCTTTATAGGCCTGATAGGTATGATGAAGGACCCATGTAGACTCTCATTTTCTGAAAACTAAAAAGAAAAAAAGGAAAAAGAAAAAGCAAAGAATCACTTTATTGCTAGCAACAATAGGTAGCATAAAATGAGCAAGTAACAAGAAACTCTCAAAGCACAATTATTTATCTGTCCTGGAGGTAAAATGAAGCCCTTAGACACAAAATTATGGTGTTTAGACAACTGAATTGAATCCCAGACTCACAGTGACTATCATGGGACCTTTGGCATCTAGGTATCGTCTTACATTCAGGTGCCACTACTTTGATGTTTGAGATTTTTCTTAAGAACTTCTATCATTATAAGCCATAAAAAGCTGTAAGATTGTAACAATAATGGCTTGTTCCTAAAATAACCACAGCGGAATTCATTAACTGGCTCATTCACTTATAGAGTTACCCATGATCAAGTACATATCTTCAAAATAAGTACCACTGAACTAGGAGTGAATGTCTTCTAAATTCAAGTGGATGTGGAGACCTGAGGATGAGACATGATCTGACTTCCAACTTGAAACTTTAGAAATGCTTTTTTAAAAATTTCCAAAGTCTTCAAGAAGAAAGGCTGAATTGTTTTCTCAGTCTACAGTCTTGCTTCCAACCAGGTGATGGAAATTGAAAATGCTCAGGTAGATTAAAGGGGTCTAGGAGTGAAATGTTTCTTATTGATTGCACATTGTTAGCAACCCTTTGATTTTGGTGATAGACTCCATACTTTAGTTTTCTTTTTGTGAAAGAAAATCGTCATCTTTCTTTTTCTTTTTTTTTTTTTTTTAATGTGAGATTTTCATTTTTAATATGCAGTTAAAAACAGAAATGGAAAAGAAGCATTAAAGCAACTCAAGGAAAAGGCTTGAGATCAGATCTTCCTTTCAATGCAATCACTAGAAATACAGCTGAGTTACTCTGAGGTACATCATGAAAAGCCACAGCTTAACTAGGGCTGCCAGGTCTTATTCTGGAAGCTAAGTGTAGCTGCTCCAGACTTATAAAATTGATACCAGTATTTGGAACTTTGTTTCACTTTCGACAAGTCAATTACTCTGTCAGACTTCTGTAGCTGCAAATTCTACTTATTTTGCATGGCAACTCTGAGACTAGTATTGAAAATAAGAAAGCAAAAAAAAACCAGGGAAGTACTAGGAAAAAAAAAAAAAAAAGATCCTGCCGTACTTGCAAAATATCTTTTCTAAGTCAGAGAAGTCATGCTGTAGATTCTGTAAAGATACTCACATGGGATGTAACCTCCACAGAGCATTATAAAAGGATGTTATCAAAACAGCAAAAGTCCATTGGAGATCTATTATTACTGCAGCTCTCTTCTAAGAGTCATAACTGAAAATGTTCTCTTTCTTCTCTTGAATACAAAATCAAAAACTCTTTAAGCACAAATATCTAAATGAGAAAGCAGACTCCGACATAACTTTTCAGGTATTATTCTGCTATCACTCATGTGTGATTTCAGATTAAAAAGTAACAAAATTTCTTCAAAGCAGCAAAAAAAAAAAAATCCTGAAGAGCTGCACAGTTAGTTTTAGTGAGTGAGCAGTGAGCAAAGCAGAACTACACGGATATGACTAAAGCAAAGTAAATGCAGAGAAGCTCTGATACTTGTATTTTATCTGATGTGGGTTTGATACAGTGCAATACCTGATCATGCAAGAAGAGCTCCTCATGTAATGTAGATAAGAGTAGCTCCAATAGCTTCAATGGGCTCACACTTCCTTCTGGTTTATGATCTTTTCTTCCACCTCAAGTTGTAGCTGTACATCTCAGAAAGCTGGATCTCCAAAACTGTTTTGGTTTATTTCCCAGTTTATTTATTTATTTGCTATTTCCTGCCTGATACTTATCAGTAATACATACTGGAATATGACAATATTAAACAGGGAGCAGAAAGATCTGATAAACATGGGATTATTTTCTGCATCCAGTTTTCACACATCTATATGAATGCAATGGCACAGGGCTCCAACCAGTCCCATGGTGAGCCACCCTGGGAGTGGGGGGAAGTCTTACCTCTCCATGGCAGCACATCTCCACATTACTTCCAATTTTCTTCCATGAAGCTGTTTGGTTGTGGGGGGCGGGTTATGAGATGTTATTAAAGTGATAACATTAGGGAAACACCACACTGTATTTCTCTGACTATGCAGTTTGAAATTTTGCCAAACTATTGTCCTAATTATTTACTCTATTAATCCTACTAAATTTTGCTTGTCTGTGCAGAGATTTATTGGTCTTCATTACCTGGACAGATTAGCTCCATGAATGAATTAAATTTGTTAGAATCCCAGATGCTTCACTTTGAAAAGATACCACCAGCTTTCAAGGCAATGTTCTTTGGTGTATATTAATGTTTTTGGATAAAAAAAGGTGGACAATGGCCAGTCCATAGAATGAAAAATCAAAAAATGATGCTTGCAGGGATTACAAAGTGGTAAAATGCCAGATCCTGGAATGCAAATTGCTTTTCAGTTCAGTATAAGATATTCTTTATTTGCTTGCTTCTTTTAATCTACTGGTCTTTACGTAATGTGTCTGTAATCTTTCATGAATAGAACATTTTTGAACAGAGAAAGGTTTTTTTATTCTAATTATTGGAAATGTGAAAAAGCCAAATATTACGTGTAATGTTGGCTCAATCTGAATTCATCTATCATCTATCTCCCACCTGCTAATCATTCTTCATCTCTCTCCCACCTGCTAATCAGAGGTAGACAAAAGGTCTAGTCCCTTCCCACAGATCTCTTAAACTGTGTTGGTTTTTGGTATAATCTCACATTAAATTACAGACAGGCATGACAGGAGAATATATTATAAAAGAAAAAATCTTTGCTGAAAAGCATTGTGTTCTGATTGAATGAATGTTAACTGGAAACTGAGATTTTAACCCAGTTGCTTTTGCCAGCTTGATTCCATCAGTTGTCTTTATGAAAGAAAAATGATCATAGTAATTACAAATCAAAGAAAATTAAAATATATGCCCACTGTAGATGACCCTGGAGCTTCATGAACTTAAAGAGAAAGATTGTTCATCCCTGTAATTTTACTGGACAGACTTGATGTTTTCCTTCATCTGAACAGACAGATGTATAAAAGACATAGAAAGGTTCAGCCCTCATCGATTTCAGTTCCAGTTTTATGCCTAAATACCCCTCACACTTTCCCCTTAATCTTACTGCTTTATGCTCTTGACTATAGAAAAACATCAGCACTCCTTAGAAATGTTTTAAGTTTAAATACAGTAAAGACAAATTGATGCTTGAGAGCCCTATTTTAACACTAAGACACTGAGGAGTTTTGGTCTGGCACCTGACTCTGTGTTTGGAAATGGTAAATCTGAGTATCTTACAATCCTCAGGTATAGAATAATACCTCAGATATATGGCAAGAATCCTGCTTGGCAAAAGTTTGAAAGGTGCCTTGAAGATCTGTGGATATTTTATATCTGTGAAAACTATTAGCAAGAACTGAAAAACCTGAACTTCTCTTCAGCCTATAATCATCATATTATTCTAGTGACACTTCTATCACACAATTCAGAGGGAGAAAGCCTGCTTTGTTTTCTTCTCCATCCCCACAATTTAGGTGAGAGTCTGAAAAGATATCTCTGGCAAAGCAAGAGACAAGCTGTCAATGAAAGATACAGACAACTTTACCACTTTAGTAAGATTCTGTGCAAGCCTGGAACCATGATATGCTGCTATAATTATAAGAGAACTACAATGGAGGATTAATAAAAGAAATACCATCTGTCAGTGTTTTTGTTCAAAAAAGACATCATATTAAAGGAGCGGGAGAAGCCGGAACAGTCTCAAGGAAGAAAAGCGGTGCAGTGGTGCAATAACACCATCCCTGAAGCAGCAGATTGTTACAGACTCAACCTGGCCTGGGAAGGCAGCGCCGAAGGATAGGCAACACAGTGCCTTCTGCTGAGGGGACCTCACTTTCACAGAGGCACAGTGTCACAGGGCAGGCGCAGGAAGGCCATTCAGCCTGTTTTGAAACCTCTGCTTTGCATTTATGAGCACCAAACGCAGAAGTCAGTCCTGCAAGATGCAGGATTTTGGGGAATGCAGCCAGCTGACATGTCAGTTCATATGGTGGGTGAGGGTCCTGCCACCAGAGCAGTGCTCAGAGCTGAACGGAGGACTTCTACAAATTCAGGCTTGTATAGTTCATGACTTCTGTAGTGCAGCTTGTTGCAGTCAGCACTGAGACTAGACCAACATGCTAGAAGAACGGATTTGTCTACAGAGTGTTGTAAGCGAGGTTTTTGTGTTTGAACATGAAATCCACCCCTGGAACTCATTGCAGAGGCAGAGCAGAACTGTATCAGTTTCTGAGCTGACATAGCTCCTCTGAACTCCTACAACCTGGGCACAAAACATAGTCATTCTCTTGGAAGTCCAAATTAAACATAGGAAACTGAGATAAAACCAGACTCAGTCAAATTTAGAGATGAGTTTAAGTGACTCAGTTTACACCAGCTGAGGTGTAAACTCCTAATACTAGAGGGTTGTTGAGACAAAAAGGTAAAAATTATGTACACCTATGTTCACTTATGTTTATATCAGAATTTCTCAATTTCTTATAATTAATGTATACATATACATATATCTTTGTTACATTAAAGTGATTTGCCATGTTTTGGGTTATTGTGGCAGCTTTGGGAACAAGGAACTTCATAGACCTCTGCAGGCTACTATTGGCAAGGAACACAACGCAGGTATGTCTGGTTTCACTAGAAATATATCAGCTGGAGTTCCATATTTGTAACAATCTACAGCAACTGTTCCTCTCCAGAATTAAAAGCAATTGGATCTGCACATCCCAGTATGCCTTTAGACCTTGATTAGACAAAGAAGGGAACAAATTTTTGTTTTTCCTACAGAAGCCACGTATTTAATTGGGTTTGCTTAGCCAGCAAAAAGAAAATTACAGGGTGATTTACTTATCTTCAAACATTTAAAAATGTGCAGAAAGAAAAAAAAAATAAAAAAGAAAAGGAAAGATCTCCTTTCTCTGTTAATACTGACATACTGATTGTGATTAGGTTACAGGAAAGCCTTGCAATGGAAAACACTAGAAGGAGTTTCTTGAGGAGGTTACGAAGTCTTTGTTATGGAAGCTTCTATGAAATTCAACACAAGCATCTATAACAGGTGAAAAAGTTGAAGTTGATCCTGTCAGCAGGCAAAGGCATAGATTAGTATAGAGATCCCTTCCAGCACAGCTTTCTGTCATTATTACACCAGCTTCTCCGCTAATCCAATATTGTTCGTTTATTGACCTGTGCCAGCCTGCCTAACACAGACGCGAACTACCTGTGCCCTTCTACTGAAGCCTGACTTGGAATATGAAGACTTTCACAGAAGAGTCAAGTGCTGGTTGAGGCTGCTGGATCTGCAGTGGCAATCTGTTTAACCTCAAAGTAGGTTCCACACAATAGGCTTCCAAATCTCCTTGGTGTTTCTAGTTTGAAGGACTGGTTCTTTAAAAATATATTCCTCTATAGTGCATGCTTCAAACATTAGTAGGCCTGAAACTCTCCAGCTTTGAGATAGTCCTGCAACTTCATCGGCTTCTAGAAAAGCTAATGTTTCTGTTCATTTTCTAACTAGATAGTAGCTGTTCTCAACTCATAGAAGCATGATGTACCTGTTGGGGTTATAAGGCAGGAGGAGCCCTGAGCCTGCAGCTATGGTGTGGGTTTTCTAGTTCAAAACCATTATATTCTGAATTGTGCTATGTGATACATTGCCAGGCACAAGCACAGCTCCACAATGTCTCTTGTTTTATGACTTCATACACTGGACATCACCTCAGGTACTGGCTCAGCAACAGAAGAGGCTGTAGGGAGACTGAACATGTGCAGGTTGTGCATCTTGGCCTGCCAAGAGCTACAGATGTGATTGATCTTACTTTCATGGTTCCATTTTAGTCATAATTTCTAGCCCATTCTGTTTTGTGAGCTGAAAGCAGCACTCGCATAAGGTCAAATGTTTAAAACTTGGGAAGAAAAAGACTAATTCCAGCACTTTTCTGGAGCACTATTCATCCTATGTGTTTTATTGGTTTGCAGTTGATTCTCCTCTGTCTATTCCTGTGGTATCTTTTTAATACAACATTTCTTTTATTTACAGTATTTATTACAACTTACCTATTACCTTTAAGCTAGACTTTTCCCTAAAGCTGGAGGAAGAAGCAAAGGCTTCAAGGTCTGGAACACATAAGAAAATGAGCACTAAAAGTTGTCGTTTTCAGGGATCCCAAAAGGCAATAGAAACAATTCTGAAATAAATATTTTGGCATCCAGATCACATTGAAAAATAAGGATTTACCCTCAAATGTCTTCACTAACACAAGCAATCACTTTTGAAACTAGCTATAGAGTAGTTTTAGGAGCCTGTGGTGAAGACAAGGTTGTGGAAATTACCGGTATTGTTCCTTATGCTGGGTTGAATCGGTAAAATATTATATGCTTTGATTTCCCTGCTGATAAAACTGGAAATAGCTCTAACTATTGCAAACTTTTGTCTGGCTTGCTTAGAGAACTTGTTTAAAAAACTGCTAATCCTTCAGTAAGGAGAGCTACAGTGGTGCTCTGATCGTGAGCATGGGCTTGAGATACTACAAAACCACTATTTTGACTTGCATAAGAAACTGAGTGAATAATGTTTTCCACATCACAGATCCTTCTCAAAAATGATATATCCAAAATAGCTAAGTACTCACTATGTTAAGATTTAAATGTGCAGAGATTAATTCAGAAGACCAAATGGAAAGATTCATTTAAGGACTAGACTGTCTTCCTAGAGTTACCAGAAGCTCCAAGCCATTTAGCATTCCTGTATTCAACTTTTATTTTTTATTTGTGTGTCTGTCACTAGATGGCAGAGTCAGTATTGTAGCTGTTTGTAAAAATCCACAAGAAAAGCTGCTCCCTATCATGGAATAAGAAATAGATCTGTTTGTCCATGCAAGGGACAATGAGTTTGACCATGCAGAAGCAACAAGGTTGAGGAGAGTTACGAACAGTGCTTAAGCAGCTGATTTGTTATGTTTTGTTGTTCTCCAGTACAATATCATTGTGTCCTGGGCAGATCCCTCTATTTTTATTCCACTGATTATGTCTAGCTATTAAATTCGGGATGCAACAAAGAATCTCCAGACAATAATCTGTCTTTAGACCCATCATCCAGTCTAACACATTTTTTGCCATCAGGTATCAGTTCTCATTATGCGTGTCAGAGTAAGTCACTATGTCTGTCTTTGAAGACCGAGAGTGAGATCTGCTATGCTGGTACTTGAATGTTAAAAAGAGTCAACATAAAATGCTTCCCAGATTTCTGTTTTGAAATCAGTAGAGGTCTAAAATCCTGCAATACAATTATACAATATAGCTGTTCTTTAAAGAACTCGTTCCTTCCTACTCATCTAAAGAAAAACAAAACCCTTTTTGGTCTCCATTCCTGGCACTATTCTATAATTTTTCTCTCCCATCGTGTCTTTGCTGATGCATATAAGATCTCCAAAAAGTTTTTAGGGCAGATACGGATACTTGCAGCAACTGAACACTGTAATGGAAAAAATAGTGCAAAGATTTATTTTAGCCACTAGATGGTAGCAAGACCGCACGCCTGCAGAAAAGCAGACTGAATCTCCACAGTTCGAATTTATGCCAAAATTAACCAAAACTTAGTGGGTGGCAGGTGATCGTCAATATGCAATTCAGCTTTCATATATGTTTTGATAGTTTTAGTATTTCACCTCTATGTAAAAACGGGTTTTTGTGTTCTGAAACTGTGTTAGCAGTCTCTGAAATTCAGACTTTTAATTAAGATATGTTGTTTGTTTGTTTGTTTGTTTGTTTTAGAAAAGAGAGAAAGATGGGAAAGAGGGAGAGAGACAACTGGCTGGACGTTATATAGATCTTTGGGAGGATCATAATATGCACAAGAATGAGGACCTTGGAAATGTGCACTGGTATCTTTCCCATTGGCGTCCTCCTTCAAATTTATGGAGCTCAGAAATATAGCGGTAAAAGAAAAAAATAAAAATCAAAAGACAGTATTAATTCTGAAATTTTAAATTGCCGCATCATCTTTCAGAGACATAGGATTTCACTGGTAAATTTTATTTTCCATAGACTTTATTAAGGCCCTCAGATAATTTGTTAGGATGTTTCATCGATATGTCTGTTGAAAAAGACTATTCCTTATTTAAAGGACATGGTACTGGTTACTCGTGGTAAAGGGAAACATACTGTCTATTAGGCAACTCAAAGATTTGCTGTAGTCTGGTTCTAGGAGACATTTCAGAGTTTATACTTCAGGGCTGGTTCAGATATCTGAAACTCCTGCAATACATCCTGGGAAATTACAGACTATCCTCTGACAGAAGGACCCAAGGAGGAACCAGGGATATCACATGCTCTGAAGAAGTATTTGAAGTGTATCAAGAAGTGGCTTTCTTAATTTTTTAGGACCATTTATGAAGTACTTCAACATGCTTTCTGAATCTGTCATTGTCCCAGGAAAAGTTTACTGCTGCACCTCAGTGTGAAGCCTTTTCTGTTTTCTGCCTTGTCTTGCCCAAGACAAAATGACCCAACCACAGCAGTGGGCCTCGCAGCCCTCCTGTTAGCTTTCAGTTTGCTCTCTGAACAGCTATTTGTAGCTGCTCTCTGGGACGAGAACAGCAACATTGTCCCTGTTGCTACTCTCTGTAGCAAGCTTCGAAAATGCTTGTTGATTTATCCTTTTTGAGCAAAATATTATACGCTTTTCTTTGCTATAACTGTGGCCAGTAAAAATGAGATCTTGTATTTACATAGTTTGATAAAACACATATATAGGGACCTAAATAAAAGGAAAATTAACCTCCAGTTTTTAGAGACTTACACCATCCACAGGACCATTCTGGAGAGACAGCAATGTGGGAACTTTGCAGCGACATTTGGTCGGGCACATATGATGAAGGGCAAGTCGGCTGGCTCTCTTGAGCAAACATCTCAGGTCTGACAGAAAGCCAGAGTCCCCAGGACTAGTAACATGCTTGCCAAGCCTTCTGTTTAGATTCTGAAACCAGCTTCAGATGAGAAGTGAACATGTGGAACACAAATGTGTTTACAAGTTAGCTGGGGCCTACAAGAGCCTCTGGCTATTTATTCATGTGTCCATCAGTACCCTGCCCTCCTGTGCATGGACGTCAGGGTGCTATCCTTCTCTTGAGCTTCTGAGTGCTTAGGTTTTTCTTGGGTTTTGTGTTTTTACAGGGGAAAAAATAATAATAGTTAAAAAAAAAAGCTCTCAACACCATCTTATTGTGTTTGATGTATGTGCTGTGATTGTTGGTTTCACTTCATTTCTCTCACTGTTAGTGCTTTTGCTGTCACTTAGAGGCATATTAGCAAGAACATTCCTGTCACATAGACTCACTTTCATCTAAACTTTAGCCATCATCATACCAGGAGTCAGAGACAGAGATAGCAGCCTCTGCTGATGACAGTTAGAAAGAAATCAAAGATATTGCTGTGAATAAGCTATTCTGCTTTTGGGACCGAAAACTTCCCGCCTGACATAGTAACATGCTGGGAAGAAATGCCTTTTTGAGGCAATTTGACCTTTTTATAATGCTACACCATCATGTAGTGATAGGTGTGTATTCACTGACTGACAATACTCAGTTTTGTCCAGACAAACAACCTGTGCCTGGCGGAGCTCCGTGTAGGAGAGGTGTCAGTAGGACATAGGCAAGAAGTTGGGTTCACTGATACAATTGTGACTGGATCATCAAGGTAAGACTCCTTGCACATTGAGTGTGATTTGAAAGTGACGGCATCAGCTGCTAGAGCCTGCACTGTCTGTGACTTAGTGAGTGGCTTTAAACACCCTTTCTATAAATGCTGTCTGAAGTATGACCTGAAGGACCAGGGAATAGGGTGGAACAATTTATTTTAATAATGCCTTTGCCTCAGCATCTAGTTGAACACCATTTGCAATGTTTTCAAGTCTTGCTAACTACAGCAGCATTACAGCAATGATTTAATTTTTTCCTTCTCAGTATTTATTTAAGATAAAATTTCCCTAAAAAATCTCAGATCTTCTACATTTGTTGTAGAAAAAGACCATATGTAACACACACAAAGCAATCAGGTACTCCTACTGAAGTAGTCCCTAACCACTATTTAATCATGTTAGCAAACTGTGAATATTTCTAGCAGACCTTATTGCACCACCAGCAAATAATGTCTTTGTTGTTCCTTCATTTTAGATCTCCCAATCCCTGTTCTCCATGATGAAATGGAAATAGTCATCATACACTACGGATGTACTTGCAAGGGACTTCCATAAAGTTTGTCCTATAGCACACAATAATCTGAGAAGAGATAAAGGATCTAGAATGTACAGTTTATGAGACTTAAAATAGAAAAAAAAAAAAAAAAATTGGGAAAGTGTGCTTTAACTGGAACACATAAATAAAGCTTTTCAGGGAACAGATTTTTCTTTCCAAAAGTAACAGGTCTATTCTGCATGATTGAGTTTCCTGACAGTACTTTCTCCTGAAGATGGTATAAAGGATATTTAACTCACGGGATATTCACCTCACGCAACCTGAACATGGGGATAAGGAGGAGATGTTTCAGGACATTGAGGAGGAAAACCCTTTGCTGCCAAACAATACTTTTTAGTAAGTCTGAAAACTCTGATGCTTTCCAAGTTATCAGGGAGGGGAGGGGGGTAACACAACAGTCTCAAACTATCAAAAAAGAACCCAACTTCTAGGGATTTGCCATAGGAAAAACAGTCTGAAATCCCCCTCTATTACTATAGTATCTTAACAACTCACAAAATTTTCCAGGTATGTATCTTGAGGGCACTGTGCTAACTCTAGAAGGGACTGAGACATACAACAATGTGTCCGTGAAAGCAGACAAAATTGTGGCAGGAAAGGAGACCCAGGCTTTTGGTCTCTGCACTTCCTGTCCTCATTAACTACACCATTTGTCCCTACTTGAGGAATGAAACATAAAACAAGGGAAGATGACTTATGAATAAATGGAAAACTTTTCTCTTTAACTCAAAGGATTCCAACATCATGATGGAGGAATAAACTGATCAAACAGGTTAGATAGATATACAATCATCTATAAGTTGGTAAGACTGAGAATACTTTAGTAGCATAGCTGCAGCTGTCTTTGCAGCATGGGAGATTGCCTCATCTCTCAAAACCCTAGAGCCAAGCTTCCATAAGAAGCAGAAAACCATATTAGGTGGTTACAATGACGAAAATATTCATAGCAGATGATGAGACAATCAACCACAGCAATACTAACGTGTTTTATGATGGAAGGACACCGCCCTTGGTACTCTTGAAGTATATATTAATATTTTTCAACATCTGTTACCCATCTTCTTGATGGTAGGATATAAATGGGTTGGTTTTAGCTTCTTTTTGTACTGGATAGACCTACATCTCAAGGGCTACTGTGAACTGTGCTTTTGCACTACTTTCACCATAATTATTCTTGGATATCTGTAATTAAAACCATCTGAGAAAGCTACAGACTAGAGGCATCTCAGAAATACAGGCAATTAAGATAGTGATTATGTATGATGAGTCATAGTAATGACTATGGAATCTTGGCAAACAAATCTGCACCTGAAAAATTCAGCCTGTCTTCTTCTTTTTTCCTATAAATTTTTCAATGGACCTCTAATGAGTTAATACTTAATGAAAGAAAGACCTTCCTATGTTCTGTTCTTGACATTCACAGGAATACATCCCAGAACATTAGAGTAACTTTGCCATGTCAGTCTTCAAGTAATTTTAGAGGATGTTGACAGTGCTCAGACTTCAAGGTTTGTTAGAACCCAGCAAGATGCATGGGACTAGATTTGGCACCTGAAGATGCAGATAGATACTCCTTAGAATTTCCATAAGTAACTGTGTGCTCATCTCCCACAGCTTCTTATGAATTAATTATCTGATTATCAAAGAAAATCTCAGTAGTTGCTCACCCTTAAGGCCTTCCCATGACCACCATTCCAGACATAAGTCTTGATGACAGAAGATCTACAGTTGTCATGTATTGTGGAAAAAAGAAGTTTGGACTTGAGAAATGTAATGTTCTGCTGCCAATTATATACCCAGTCTGAGTTGCTGACAGTTTCCTTTTCCTTTCACACTTAGGCAACATCTCTGCTAATAGAAAATGAAGCAAAGGCCTCAGGAAAGAAACAGAAAAATGTATTTTGAGGGAGAGAAAAAGTGGCACTCTGAGCCAACTCTCTGATGCCTGGTCTATTGAGAAGATTTAGACAGAATCTCCTGAGTCAGATTTATGAGGGAATATTCTGGGACATAATGAGTTTCTGAAGATCATCACCTACATAAAGTATAGCAAACAAAAGAAAGCAGGAATCACGAGTATAAAATAATGCATTTACTTTCTTCCTCTTCTGAAACTACTTTTCAGATTAGTGGTGGTGATTCTTTATCATGCAGGAGAGCCATAGCACTGCTGGAAGACAAGAGGGAGAAAAAAGTAGGCAGAGAACTGAAACCACACAAAAATTCAGAGCTATAAAATATAGCAGAGGGAAAAACACTCCAAGGCAGAGGGAGACTAAGACACATAATTAATTAGTAATGCCCTATGAAATGAAAACATCGTGGGATTTAAAAAACAGTGGTAGGTCCACGAAGTTGGGTTTTCCATGCTTACTAAGCGTATTTTGTGGAGAGAAAGAACTTGCCTATAGGATATTCATGTGTGGATGTGGGGTGTTTCTTGGGGGAGGGAGGTTTCCTTCCTTCATAAGATTTTGCTCCTTCAGTCTTGGATCTAACGAGAGCCAAATGGTTCCTGGATGTGATTATTTAATAAGGTCTGTTGAACAGACATTAGAACTTTCACCTGCTGTAATCTTAGCTCAAATATGGCTTGCAACAAGGAGGAAGAGTGCAGCGTCCTAGAGCCTTCTGGAATGAAATCTTTCAATTTATAGATAATAAATCACTTGAAGCTGAAAACCACATTTAAGTAACACCTCATTGAGCCTTTTTAAAAACATTTTCTCTTGGTCTACCACATGTATAAATAGAGTTGAATAAAAATGATTTGTCTTGTTGATAATGAGACTAAAAGCACCAGTAGCAGTATAATAATATATGCTTTCAGAAAGATCCAGTAAAAGTTCTTTAAAATACTTCCCATTGTTCAGAAAATGGAAAGCTGTGTCTTTTGTTTGTTATGCTGAAGGATGGAAATATTAGATAAAATCTTCTATATTTTTTAAAGGACAGATTTATTGGCTAATAGGGGTAAAGGACAGTGTGTTTGAAGGAGCATGGAGGAACATGTTCAGGAAAGTGCTGTCATGATGAAAGGTGCTAATGTCTTACTCATTGGGGATTACTGATTTAGATATCCCAGGACGAAACCTTTAATGTTATAACTAAACACAGAGGGCCATGGCACATATGCCAGGGGATAGAGAGTCCTCTCTTTTCAGTTTTCTCCTCTTTTTTTTTTTGTGCCCCCTAAACTATTATGCTCTTAATTTTTTTTCCAGAGTTGCTTTTAGTAGTTGTGTTCACAGCCAGACTCACCTTTCCAGAAAAGGCTGTGACTAGGGATTTTTAAAGCACAAAATTGTAAGTACCAAGGAGAAAGAGAGCTCGTAAATCAGTTACAACTCTGACAGAGACACAGAGGAAAAGGTTGCCTCTTCCAAGAACTAGGCAAATTGTTTTGATGGAAGTGTCTGCAACAGTAAAAGATTCTCATCTATACCTGGTTCCCCTATAAAATCATTTTTATTTGAAAATAAAACCTATGACAGATTACAAAATATTAGAGAAAAAAATCATGTTTTGAGAGATAAAGGATAGGAAGACTGTTAGAGAAGAAGCAACTCTGAGGAAAACCTTCCTCCACTATCCCACACTGCAGCCAAGTTGACTGTTAATATTTTGGTTGCTTTCTTTTACAGACTTTCCAAAGTTTATTCATATGAAAATGTCTCTGTAGACAGTTAACTACAACCCCTGCCTCAGAGATGCCCTTATGTCTTGTGAATAAATTGAGATAAAAGTTCAATTCTTCTTTCAAATTATCTCGCACCGATTTCTGATCTTCCCAATGAGAAGACCATACTGCACACCAAAAAACTACTGCAAAAAATCTTTCAGCAAGGGTATCTTACTGAATTTACCTCTAGGGTAAACTTTGAGATGTGGCGGTATCATAACAGGGTTGAAGAGCCAAAGTATTGCTCAAGCATTTCTGAGAATGTACGTCTCCCACAGAACTTGCTTCAGAAATTTAAGAAATAGTCATGGTTATTTTTCCATGTCAGGGCATAACGAGGAATTTTACTCAGCCAAGACTTTTAGGAAATGAGACTGAAAAGCAATGAGCCATACTTAAACACAAGACACACTGGCAATGTTCATTAGAAGGAAGTCAGACCTTTTCCTGGTAGATTCAAGGTACACAAGAGATCAAAACAACAACCTCGTCCAGCTGCTTTCCTTCTGACAGTTTTCAAGCTGCTTCATCATGCACTAAATCTAACATTAATTGTGTGTAAGTCAATGCAAGAATGCTAATTAATACAATGTACCTATCACATACTCTTATGCCTTCCAGGCAGCGAGAACACAACAGACAGCTGCTGTTCCAAGTCAGTGTATGGGAGGATAAGAGGTAATTGACCCTGCAGTTGTTAGGTTAATTCACAAAGGGAAATCTCTTGCACAACTGTTGTTTCATCTGCTCTCTCATAAAAAACTAACCGTACCAGAAGCTTCTCTTTATATAAGATATTTGTATACAGTCATGAAGACTAATTACTTAAACGAGAAGTTCCACAAGCACAGGAAATAAGGAAGCCTTGTGCCCCATATATTTCTGTTTCATGCTTGACTGACTTCAGAGTCTAAGAAAGCACAGGCTCCATTTGAAACTTTTCCTGTGTCTGGGACCTGCTTAAAAACTCTTCCCATGTGGCAGAGGCATGAACGCGAACATCTCCATTAGGCATAACACGTAGGTTCTCATGCTGTAACTGGTCATCAATTTTCACAAAACAGGTAGAAGCTTAATTGTCTTTGATACTTCTACTCCCCTGCTGGATTCCTTTAATAAAGTATTGGTTTCACTGGGAGGAGAAAGCAAATGCAAAATTAGCAGTGCACATGGACGGGCACACTGAAAGCAAAAGCCTCATAAGCCTCGTTGCCAGAGTAAGTCAAGTTAAAAACCTCACATCCAGATGCCAGATAAGACAATTTTCTTTACATACATGAGACTGTTGATATTACTCCAAGGGTTTAAAAAAAAATATGGTATTCTGTAATAAGCAAACCCACAAAATCCTGCAGGAACCCATGAAAACTTAGTTGTATTCAGTGTACAGCAGAAAACATGTAGACCTTAATATGCTGGCTGGGTGGCTTTTAACATCCATTATACCCTGACACAGGAAGAAATGATGTTATGCCCCTCAAAAGTTGTCTCCAAGCAGCACGAGGTGAAACCTCCGATTTCTGATTACTGCATGCGTTTCTGTTGAAGAGAGCCTAAGCCACTGTATTTGGATTCAAACATAAATCTATACTTCCTAGGGGTGCTCATGCCTGAGGTTTTTGGTTTGATTTGTTACAGAGATAAAATGACCACCTAAGTGTATTTGTCTAGATCCCAGTTTAAATTTTGTGCTTAAAAGTGGGCAGATTTGGGGTTAAGATTACCAAGAAAAAAAGGTCTTGGTCAAATCAAAGTTAAAGTTTTCAAATACTTCTCATTTTGCTCAAGGGAAAAATTCAGAGGAATTTCTGGAATGTAGAAAAGGATTGTTTAACAAAATTAATAGAAGAATTGAGCCTAACCCTTTGGATGAAAGTCTCAATCACTGCTTGCCAAAAAAATAATGTTTTCCTTTTTTCTCTTAATTAAAAAAAAAAACCAAAACCAAAACAACCCTCCTTATAAATTTAACACAGTTCTGTTTAGACATTTCCAAATGATATGCTTAATGATACAAATTCATGCAACACTCACCTACTTTATCTATTATTGCCCCAAAGGTAGTTTACACTCTTGTGTTAGAGCCTGAAGGGAAAGGCCTATCGGTTATACCATCTGATGTATACAGTAATGCTATCTGCAGCTGTTCATTCTTCAGCTGCTGTTAGGACCACTTTCCTCCTAATTGGGCAGTTGCCTCTAGTGGCTGAGTCATCTATCCACTGTGAGTAAGAGCTGAATATCTTTCATGTTAGCCCGAAGGCTAGTAGATTAATTAGGAAGAGGCAAGTTAGATTAGGTACTGCATTTTTAACTTACATGGCTTCCATAGTTTTACTGGAGATTCATGGTGTTAAGTGGTGCTTCCCACCTTTTCAATAAAACATTGGATCTCAGATTTACAAGAAATTACAGCTTCCATCTTCCTAAAAAGTTATTTTACTTCTGATTTGTTTAAAACTTCAGATTTGTAATGTAGAAACAGAGTCATTACAATATCTATGTGTTAGAATATTTACCATCCTTATTTTATGCTGATTTTTTAATATGCTCGAGTCTCAAAAATCAGTCATTATTTAGTGCTCCTGGGTGTCTTGATACAGTTATATACTCACACAGAGGAAGATCAGAGTAGCTTAGCAGGGTATGACTGAACTGCTGATAGACTAAACTTATTTAATTTAGGCATCAGTAAGCTCTTGAGCCTGAATCCTTGTGTTTTTATGATAGAGCTCAGGTGTTCTGTCCTCTTCTTGGGTGCCATGAATTAGCGACACAAAGGACAAAAGATTCCTGGGATACAAAGGGAGGAAATAAATCACCCCGCTCTGGGCAGATTTACAGTCTCATTGCTACTAAATAGTAGAGTAATTCTCGTATCTTGAACCCAGAAAATGGACAAGGGTCAGTTAACAGGTCCATTTCTTACTCCCGATTTTCAAAATAGCTGCAGCAAGTGAAAACCATCTTAAGGCTTCTGTAACCTTACCTACTAAACTAGTCTGGTATATAGATATTGAAAGATTAGGGTGGTTAAAGCCACCTAGTTTCTCCTCATTTTGCAATTGCATTAATTGTTCCTTGGGTGGAGAAGGGAGAGGGGCTTGTATCTGCTTTCCAAAGGAAGAAAACCACAAGTGGAAGAGGACACTCAGCCTTAGCATGACTATATCAGCCTGCAAAGTGGTATGAAACAGGATAATATGTTAACATAGCTTCAAAGTGCAAGCAAAAAAATAAGCCATCCAAATGGTATATATATTCAGACAGTAAGGGGGAAGAGGCAGGAAAGATCTTCTGCTCATAACAAGAGGTAGGCTGGAGAGACCTATGCCTTTGAGAAACAGCTGTGTGGTCTGATTTCATCTCATTCAAAACAGAGATGGAAGTTTTCTGATGAACACGGAGAAAAAGTCATCCAGAGGACCATGTTTTATGACATCCCAATACGAGCTAGCACATTATATGCTATAGAAACACTCAGTGATCTGTCATGGAACTCTCTGCCACTTCGAAGTAACTACATGAGTTGCTCTTTACTTCTTGGACAGCTTTCCAGTTGTCCTTTATGGTTGAATATTAAAAACTTGATGGAAAACACAACATTTGCAGCTGAGAAAAACACTTTCCAAAGAAATATTGCTTTTTTTTTTTTTTTTTTTGAGAATATCTACATGTGAAAAAGAGTTGGTTACTCTCTTGTGTGGTTGGTGGTAGGAGTCTAATCAGTTTAGACAGTAATGACCTAATGGCAATTATTAATCAGCCTAAGCCTTATGAGTTTCTCTTTCACATCTATCTTATGCCTCAGAGCCTGCACTAAAGCAGTGAAACACATACACAATACAAAGATTCCATGGATGCAATCTGTGGGGCAAAAGAGACTTTAGGAAAAACTGAATTTACATTTGGCAAAAATTAGAGTAAAGACAAGACAGCCTGAAGCTGGAGTTATTGAATCTGAGTAAATACTGGCATTTCCATAAGCAAGGAAACTGTCTAGTTTTTTCTTCCCAGTTAATAGCTAATTAAGAGGAAAGCATTTCAGATGACTTAAAACTCTTCAAATGACTGCCCAGGTTGAGACAATAGTAATAGGAAAATAAAAAATGTGGAGGAAAGGAGAGGGTCTGGGCAATAATTCATCAAACTAATGTAAGGATGGCAGTAGTTCTTAGACACACATCTTCACTCTCTAGAGGACTTCTCTGGGCTATGGTGGACTGAGGTTCAGAGCCCCTTTCATCCCAGTTCACAATTGGCAATGAATATGATGTCTCTTAAATTTCAGATTCATGTCCAAAACACTTGTTTGCCCAGTGAATGGTGCAGAAAGAGGAAGTAGATTCTACTGTCTAACAGTTAGATACTCCGGGTTGCTGTAGCTATAGCTCCAAATTAGGTACGAAGGTGTTAGGACCTTTGTTTCTAGCACCCTAGTTGAATACATGTAAGTGTACTCAAGCTATTCATTCTATATAAAGTGACTGGAAAAGAACAGAAAATAATTCTGCAGTATTTTTATTCCTAGATGACCCAATCCGATTTTCCAATGTTTATTTGTGATTTCACCACCAAACTGAAACATCAGCTCCTTGTAATACTTTTGTCTTTGCTGGTAGTTTAACCATAATCACCGGTATTAGGTGAAAAGCTTTTCCTTTAATAAGACTGCACCTGTATGCATGAAAGATTTTGCCTTTAGTTACTTAGCTGTCAACAACCTACATAACTTATATAATTTCCAAGGCTGGTGTGAACAATGCTTAAATGTTTTTTCTGGGCTGCAGATATCAACAGTGTACTTCAATTAGTTAAACTGTGAGATTACTTAGAAAAACAAAGAACTTTTTTTTTTTTTTTTTAATTTTGGTTCCTATAAAAGGAGGTCCATGTTTTAAAGATTATTGTTTTGAACTACGGACTTAGATTTTGGAAAATTGTTGTAATAAAACAGGATTTATGGCAACAGGCTTATTCATTGTAGTTTTTAAAAAACACATTTGCCACAAGGTGGCAAACTATGTCTACAGGTTTAAATTGAAAACAAGATTGTAGAGGTGTCAAGACATCTCTGAAAACCTTTTATTTCCTGTGCTCAGATAGAAAACAGTATCATATCAATACCTAATGCACCTCTGCTCTGTGTGGAGAG